>NW_026047171.1:1526142-1595737 GCF_023864275.1 Schistocerca cancellata
GAAACGGCTGCCGAGAGGTGTGGTGGTAGCGAGCCGGTCGGTGTCGGTGCGATGGGAATGTGCGTTTGGCGGTTTCGGTGTGCTTTTTGCGGCGTGAGAGTGGGGCGGGCGGGCAGGCTTGCTGTTGTTGGTTCCTTGTGTCTTGTGTGTAGCTTGATGGCAACGTGGAAGGGCGCCGGTTTCGAGCCGTGCGTGTGGTTGTCGACGTTGACTGGTTGGGGTGTGCCGTTGCACGTGCATGTTTGGGTCGTTGGTGTGGTTTTGGCTGGCTGGCTGGCTGGCTGGCTGTGTGTGTGTACGACGGGAAGGGGGAGGCGGCGGTGGATAGTGCAGTAGTTGTGTCGTTGGCACGGGCGTCGGGTGCGGCTGTGCGTAGTGGCGGAAAGGTGTCGGTTGCGGGAAGCGAGGCCGTCGTTGGCGGTGTCGCGTGCCTTCGTGAATCGAGTGGGGGCGGGGAAAGGAGCAGCGTGCCGCTGCGTCGTGGCCGTTAGCCAGAGGCTGTGCTTTGATAGTTTTGTGGACGGTTCGTGCGAGGCGATTTGTTGCCTGCCCTATGTTTGTTTGTTTGTTGTTTTGGAGACGACGACTGGTTGGTGGCGTGCGCGCGAGCGAAGTGGCGGTGTGCGTTTCCCGTGTCGACTGCCGGCCGGCGACAGGTGCGCCGTCGGTGGGGTGGGTGGCCGGCACAAGTAGGGGCGGCGGCGTCGTTGCGGTGTGTTTGTGTTGTCGGCGACAGCTGTTTGTGCGGTGCGTGTGAATGGTGGTGCAAACGTGTGCTGGCGTTGAGGCTGCGACCGCGGCGTGTTGTTGGTTGATGTTGAACAGCGGCTGTGTGCGGTGGTGGTGTTGCCGCACGTGCATCCGGCCCGGCGCGGAAAGCGCAGTTGCGGCGGCCCTTCGGTGCCAGCCACGTCGCGTGAGCGGCGGGTTGCTCTGGTCGACACGTGGTGCTCTGGTTTGTTGTTTGGTGCCCTTTGGCCGGTGGGTGGTCCGTGTGTCTCGGTATCTGGTCGTGGTCGTGCTGCCCGTTTGTCGGCGTTGTCCTGTGGCTTCGCTTTTGTTTTTTGCGGCGTGCCGACGACCCGACGCGACCTTTACACCCAAAGTGTGGCGCCCGAAGGTGAACCAACGTCGTAATCCGACCTGGGCGCTTAAGCTCTAAGCCTAAGCTGAGCGAACCGAACCTGTAGCGTTGCGTAGCGTGAGGTGCGGTGAGGTCAGCCTCAGCGCCAAGTAAGCCAAGCTGTCCGGCCGTGAGGTGGGTGGGTAGGTAGGTGCGGCTGCTGCGGCCCACCTGACGCCCGACGTGTGTTTGAATGCTTAACCTAAGTTTGAGGCTTAACCTAACCCAAGTGGCCTTAACCTAACCTAACCTAACCTAACCTCTGACGCCCGACGTGTGTTTGAATGCTTAACCTAAGTTTGACGCTTAACCTAACACCGACCCTTAACCTAACCGAGGTGCCCCTAACCTAACCTTAATGTAACGTAACCTAACCTAACCTCTGACGCCTGACGTGTGTTTTGAATGCTTAACCTAACCCAAGTGCCCTTAACCTAACCCACGTCCACCGAACCTAACCGAGACGTGTGAACCTAATGTCTAACTCGTAACGCGTGATGTTGGCTGTCGTGTGTGCTGACGGCAGATTGGGTTGGTCTGTAGTTGCGGATTTCGGGTTTGCCTCGGGCGAGGGGTTGGCTCGTAAGCGGCGAGGGGCGCTCCGGCGGAGCATGTTGCTTTGCAGGCGGCGCCCGTTTTTGCGGCGGGCACAATTGAAATTGTTGGGAAACGAACGAAAGGGCTGTGAATGTTGGCGGGCGAGAGGAGGAGGACGTGGCCCGACGGCTGCGGGCCGATCGGGAAACGGTGGGAGGGCGATGGGGCGGCGGAGGTGCGTTTGCACGGCCGTCATCGCCGCACGCCTCCGCTTGTGTGGCTGTGGCGCCGGCCGCGCTGGCCGGGCTGCCGCGGCGACGGTGCGGGGCTTTTGCCGAAGGTTTGGCCATTGTGGCCGGTCGCCGGCTGGGGCTGTGGGGGCGGCATTTGGGCGTGGGCGGCGATTCTCGGCGGGCCGACCCAGGCTGTAGCGCGCGGGTGGCTGCAGTTTGGCCGTGGTTTGCGGCGCTGCCGTGGCGACTGGTTGGCGACTGTGGTGTGGCTGTGTGTAGCCCCATCCTCGGTGGTTTGAAAGGCGCGGGTGGTTGTGGCGCAGGTGTGGGGCTGCTCCGCACAGGCTGTCGGACGTTGGGCGGTAGCAAGCGCGGGAGGCGCGGCGCGGCGGCGCGCAGAGTGGCGGCCGCTCTCTCGGCCGTCGCGCCCGCCCGCGACACTGGCTGGGCCTGTGCGTCGAGGCGGCTATTCCTCTGCTGTGCGCTCCGCTCGCTGCGTGTCTCCTCTCGCTCTCGCTGCTCGCTGTGTGTTAACGCGCGTCGTCGAAATGGCAGATCAGGCGGCTACGAACGAGACTGCTGCGGCACCCGCCGCCACCGGCACTACGAAGAAGGCAAAGTCTGCGTCGTCTGCGAAGAAGCCGCGCGCCAAGCCTGCGCACCCGCGCACCTCTGAGATGGTGACGGCCGCCATCAAGAGTCTGAAGGAGCGCGGCGGATCGTCGCTGCAGGCGATCAAGAAGTACATTGCCGCGCACTACAAGCTGGACGCGGAGAAGCTGGCGCCGTTTATCAAGAAGTACCTCAAGTCGGCCGTGGTGGCGGGCGAGCTGGTGCAGACGAAGGGGAAGGGCGCGTCCGGCTCTTTCAAGCTTGCCGGCGCCGGCGGCGGGGCGGCTGAGGGCGGCAAGGCTCGTGCTGGCGGTGCCAAGAAGAAGCGCGCCGCTCCGGCCAGCAAGGAGAAGAAGGGCGCCCGTGCGGCCGGCGCAAAGAAGGCTGGTGGCGTGAAGGCGGCGACTGGTCGGAAGGCGGGCGCCGCCAAGAAGGCGTCTGCGGCGTCGGCCGCTCCCGCCGGTGCGAAGAAGGCGGCTGCTGCCAAGCCGGCCAAGGCCAAGTCGCCGTCGAAGGCGAAGAAGGCCGCCAAGGTTCCGACGAAGAAGCCGAAGGCGCCGCGCCCGAAGAAGGCGACGACGCCGTCTAGGCGAAGGCTTCGCCCAAGAAGAAGAAGTAGAGAGGAATGGGAAAGGAAGGGTTGGCGGTTGACTCCGTCGTCCGCACCCCCCGTCCCCGTCGTCTAGTGGCGCGCAACAGACGCGCGGCCCAAAACGGCCCTTCTCAGGGCCATCAAAGCACGTCGGGAAGGTTTTGATTGTCGTGTTTGTGTTGCGGTGTGGTTGTGTCGTCTGGCGTTTCTGTATGCCCGTGTGTGGATACTGTTTGCGTGCCGTGGTGGTTGGATTGCGGGGGGGGGGTCGGTGGCGGGTGCGGGCGGCGGTAGCGGTTTTGTCGTTGCGGTTGATTGTCGCCGTTTTTTTTTTTTGGTCGCGGCCGGCCGACGGTTGGTTTTGTGTCATGTTGTTTGAATACTTTGGTTGGCCTGCCTGCCGTCTTCTCGGATGTGTCTTGTCTTGTGTGTGTGTTCTTGCAACGGGGGCGGGGGACGTTGAGATGTGGAAAGGGTCGGTGGCGTTGGACGTGCCTGGCTTTTTGTTTCGTTTTCTTTTCGAAACGAAGCGGCGGCCGGCCGTGTGGTTGACGGCGTCGGCCGATGGGTATTGTGCGCTTTGAGCGCCGCGCCGGGGAGGCATGATGTTGATTGTTGCGCGCGCCAGCAAGCTGGCAGGGGAGAGCGGCTGTGGCGGACGGACGGGAAGTGGAAGTGGTGTTTTGTCTTTGGTTCTGTGGTTGTGGGGCGAGAGGCGACCGACAAAGTTTGCTCGCGACGGAGTGATGTTAGTGGCCCTTAAAAGGGCCGTTTTGTTTGTTGCGTGCGTGGGCGGTGCCCAGCGGCTGGCGCGGTGTTTAGGCGCGCTCGCCGCGGATGCGGCGCGCGAGCTGGATGTCCTTGGGCATGATGGTGACGCGCTTGGCGTGGATTGCGCACAGGTTGGTGTCTTCGAAGAGGCCGACGAGGTAGGCCTCGCTGGCCTCCTGCAGGGCCATGACCGCGGAGCTCTGGAAGCGCAGGTCGGTCTTGAAGTCCTGGGCGATCTCGCGCACTAGGCGCTGGAATGGCAGCTTGCGGATGAGCAGCTCTGTGCTCTTCTGGTAGCGCCTGATTTCTCGCAGGGCGACGGTGCCCGGCCTGTAGCGGTGGGGCTTCTTGACGCCGCCGGTGGCGGGCGCGCTCTTCCTCGCCGCCTTGGTGGCGAGCTGTTTGCGCGGCGCCTTTCCGCCGGTGGACTTGCGGGCCGTTTGCTTTGTGCGGGCCATAGCGGTAGCGGTTAGCGGAGCGGCGTGGAGGCGAGCGAGGTGCTGCGTCGGGTGCTGCCTTGACGACACGGGCGCGCGCCAGCCACCGTGGTGCGCTTATATGCCCTCGGTTGCGCGTGGTGGGGGGAGGGCGGGCCAGAGTCTATATAGGGGGGCTGGCGCGTGCGCCGGGCGCAGACCGTAGCCGACTCGCTAGCGCCGGGTGAGGAGCCAGCCGCTGCAGCAGACGCTTTGCTTGCCTTGAGCTTTTTGAGGATTTAGAAGAGATGACTGGCCGCGGCAAGGGAGGAAAGGGGCTCGGCAAGGGTGGCGCCAAGCGGCACCGCAAGGTGTTGCGCGACAACATCCAGGGCATCACGAAGCCCGCGATCCGCCGCCTGGCTCGCAGGGGCGGCGTGAAGCGCATCTCTGGTCTGATCTACGAGGAGACCCGCGGAGTGCTGAAGGTGTTCCTGGAGAACGTGATCCGCGACGCGGTGACGTACACTGAGCACGCCAAGCGCAAGACTGTGACGGCCATGGACGTGGTGTACGCCCTGAAGAGGCAGGGGCGCACCCTGTACGGTTTCGGCGGTTAGGCGCGTCGCAGCCGGTGTGCTGTGCCGCGTTGGCCTTCCCGCGGCCGTGGGAGAGACGAAAACGGCCCTTTTCAGGGCCACCACACTGTTCGGAAATTGAAAAGTGCGAAAGAGTCTGTGTTGTTGCTGCGTGTGTTGCCTGCCTGCCTTGTTTCTTTCATTCTTCATTTCGTTTGCGTTTGACTGACGTGACGTGACTGGGAGAAAGGAAAGGAAGCGGGTCTTGTGGCTGTGTGTGTGTGTGTGTGTGTGTGTGTGTGTGTGTGTGTGTGTGCGTGCGCGCGCGCGCGAGAGAGGGCGTTGTGTGTTTGTTTTGTTTATCGATCGATGGAGACGCCGGGCTGTGTGTTGTTGTTGTTGTTGTTGTTGTTGTTGTGCGAGAGGCGGTGAATATTTGCGTGGTTTTGGCTGTGTGTTTGCGGCGGCGTTGGAGTTGCCGAGGCAAGGCGTGCCCATAGGCGGCCGGATCAGCTGTTTCGTTTGTATGGGGCGCGCGGGAGTGGAGGGCGGTGTGTCGACACGCTCGTTTAACAGTTGGTGATTATTGCTGTCGTTGTCGTTTGGAAGGCGACTGTGCGTGCGTGGAGGTGCTTGAGGCAAACGAAAAACAAAAGAGAAACGTGTGTGTGGCCACACGGGCTGTGGACGACAAGATGGCGGCGGCTCTTCTTGTTGTTCTTCTCTCTTTCCTTTAGTCCTCTACCGTTAGAGGGGGAGTTGGTGGAGGTTATTGTCGCCTGTGGACATTTGCTCCTCTTTTCTGTGTGTTGTTCTTATCTTTGGTAGTGTGCTTTTTCGGACGTTGCTGTTTGTTGAGAGTGATTATGTGTTCTGTTTGTGCTACTGCTGGAGTAGCGACTCGGGTCTTGCACATCTGTCCCTGTGGTGTTCATATTGCCCAAGGGTCAAGACGTAATAGTCATTTTCTGAATTCCGCGCGGTGGCGTAGAACGCTTGTGCCAGGGCGCGGAATCGTGTTGTGGGTGGTTGTAGGCAGGTCTGCCGCGGGGACGTGTAAGGCCCGTCGTAGAGCGCTCTGCTTTGGACCCTTCTGTAGGCGATGCATCGTCGACCTGGCTGCATAGCCCCTATAGAGGGCGCGCATATTTCCAGTATCGCTACCCCTGTTGCGGGGTCGAGGGAACAGGGGTACAGGATCTGCATCCTGGCGTGAGCGTTTGTGCCAAGTTGCCCTATGTGACACTTCGATGTCAGGCGTGACACCGAGGTACCTCGCAGAATATCTGCCCCTGCAATCGTAGCAGTTGGTATGGTCTTCTTGCCGGCGGCGGCTGTGGAAGTGAAGTTAAGTTAAAGTAAAGTAAAGTAAAGCAAAGCGCGGCGAGGACGACTGAAATTTTGCTTTGGACGTAGGTTTGTGTGGTGGCCCTGAAAAGGGCCGATTGTTGTGAGCCGAGCCGGGCCGGCAAAGCGCGTTGCGTGCAGGGGAGCACGCAGCGCTGCTGGGCGGCGGGTCCGCGTGCCGATTGCCTGGCCTCTCTGTTTAGGCCTTCTTCTCGGTCTTCTTTGGCAGCAGGACGGCCTGGATGTTGGGCAGGACACCACCCTGTGCGATGGTGACGCCCGACAGGAGCTTGTTGAGCTCCTCGTCGTTGCGGATGGCAAGCTGCAGGTGGCGCGGGATGATGCGCGTCTTCTTGTTGTCGCGGGCCGCGTTTCCGGCCAGCTCGAGCACCTCAGCCGCGAGGTACTCCATGACGGCGGCGAGGTAGACGGGCGCCCCGGCGCCGACGCGCTCGGCGTAGTTTCCCTTGCGCAGGAGGCGGTGGATTCTGCCGACCGGGAACTGGAGCCCGGCCCTGCTTGAGCGGGACTTTGACTTGCCCTTGACTTTGCCTCCCTTTCCGCGTCCGGACATGGCGATGCGCTGTGGTGTAAAAAAACGAGACGAGACGAAGGACGGTGCGAGCCGCAGCGAGTCGAGCAGCGGAGTGGCGGCGCCGCCAGGGGTGGGGGTCCTTTATGCTCTCGGGTGCGGCGGCCGGTTGCGCTCGCGGCCCATTGGTCGGCGGCCGCAACGGGGCGAGCTGGTAAAGGTGCGGCGGCGGGGCGCGCTGGGTGCCACTGTGTGGGGAGACGCTGACTAGAGCGGAGCGCTTGCTGCTGGTGTTGCTGCCGTACGTTCTTGTTTGTTTGCGATGCCGCCCAAGACTAGCGGGAAGGCCGCCAAGAAGGCTGGCAAGGCGCAGAAGAACATTTCGAAGGGCGACAAGAAGAAGAAGCGCAAGAGGAAGGAGAGCTATGCCATCTACATCTACAAGGTGCTGAAGCAGGTGCACCCTGACACGGGCATCTCGTCGAAGGCGATGAGCATCATGAACAGCTTCGTGAACGACATTTTCGAGCGCATCGCGGCCGAGGCGTCTCGCCTGGCGCACTACAACAAGCGCTCGACCATCACGTCCCGCGAGATCCAGACCGCTGTGCGGCTGTTGCTGCCTGGCGAGCTGGCCAAGCACGCCGTGAGCGAGGGCACGAAGGCGGTGACCAAGTACACGAGCTCCAAGTAAGGAGGTGGCTCTGGAATGGAAGGAGATCCTCCGTTGCGAGAGCGGCAAAACGGCCCTTTTCAGGGCCACCAAATGGCCTTTGCGGGAAGGGCGGAATTGTTGTTGTTGTTGTTTTTGTTTTGTTTTGTGTGTGAGTGGGTGGACGGTGGCAATAGCTACCGCTTTGGTTGCGACGCGACGGGGTGGGGTGGCCGATGCGATGAATAATTTGATTGTTTATGGGGCGCGTCGCGTGTCGCGTGTTGCGGGGTGCGGCCACGGTGTGACGTGGAATGGAGGCACGTGCGCACAAGTCGTTGTCTGCGAGGGGGGGGGGGGAAGTGCGATCGGTGATGTGCCCTTTGGATGGAGGTGCCGGTTAGTTACGTGACGGGTGGAAACGACACGCGATTGTTGGGAATGTCAGTGTGTAACGACGGCCGTTTGCGGGTCGGTTTGCACGCCATATATGGCGAGGGTGAAATGTGTCTGTAAATGCAGCGTGGAGGCGTGTGAGTGACGTTTAAATGTGAACGCGCATTGAGACACACCACTGTGTATTGCATTGTACGGGCGACACGCACGATGATATGTACCTTTCCCCCGACTCTGATTTCGATAGTCGTGTCTGACCGACTGTGTCTGCTTGTGTGCGTACGACGCACGCACACCGACGTCGTCATTGAAGATGCATGCTCGCGTGTCCAGTGCAGTACAGTAGAGTAAGCGCGACGCTAGAAGACGACGGTCGCTTTGGCGAATGTGCGTACACGTGTTTGTGTGTATGTCGGTGATGTGGTCCGATCCGTCGCCTCTGGGAAACTGTCGATCGGCGCGGTACACCGGACGTCTTGAACACCCGTCATACCGTCATACCGTCATACCGTTGGTACACCGTCGCGCTGAGAACGGTTACCGAAAGGTGAACGAACCTCTGATCGGTCGAATGTCTGGGCAGAACGTGAGGAGAGAATGGTGGAGGAAAGGACAGAGGGGAAAAAACAAATATATATATAGAGAGAGAGAGAGAGAGAGAGAGAGAGAGAAAACGGAAAAAAAACCAAACAAAACGGAGAAACGCAGTGTAGAGCAACGGAACGTTCCCGTGTCGGAGGTGTATTGTAGCCGCACTGAAATGCGCGTAACGGCGCGGCGGCAAGTGTCTGCCGTGGTGAACGTTACCTTTGACGGCTGAATTGTGCGTTGCGTTGCTTTGCTTTCCCGGATGTGTATGTAACGTAACGTTCGTTGAGATGGTTCTGAGGAAGAATGTACGACAGTGCCCGTGCCGTCTATGTTCGTGTGCAAAGCCATTGTGTGTGTGTGTGTGTGTGTGTGTGTTGTTTTGAGAATTGCGTCCGGGAATGGCGGTGGGCGTGCCCTGCATGTGGCCCGGAAGGCTGTTCGTTTCGCGGTAGTGTGTGGACAGGGGAGGGGCACGCGTAACGCTGCTGGCATGGCATGGCATGGCATTCGGGAGATGGGAGGGGGCAAACGAAGAAAACAAGACGCGGAGGCTATAAAGACGGGGAGGGGCGCGGTGTGGGTGGCTTGCGCTGCGCTCGGCTGGCGCGTGCGGCGTTGTTTTTGTGCAAAAGAAGAGAAAACGAATGGGTTGCCGGGAGGGGGCCGTTGTGGTGTAGCCGCAGACGCGGCTGTCAGTGAACGTGGTGAGACCGAGGGATGCGGGAGGGGCGGGGGCGGGGAAGACGCTAGAAGAAGGAGAAAAACGCTGCTGCAACCAACATAAAATGAGGCCCTTTGTAACCTGCCAGCAACAAAACAACAACAAAAAAAAAAAAAGGCGTCTATCAACATTGAATGTAAATGGAAATGGACCCAAGTGTAACCTCCCCGCACAAATAGTCGTAAGTAAGTGAGTGAGTGAGTGAGTGAGTGAGTGAGTGAGTGAATGATGATAAAAATGTGCCAGAATGTTGTTAACGTCCCTAGAAAATGAACGAACGAAGATTGATGAGAAACGCGCGATAATATGATGAATGGAAATAATGAACCATGAACATCTCAACAGACATAATTGAAAACCCGATAAACGTTGTAAGGGCAGCGCTGGCTGACCTTCGGCCCTGTGTATTCTGAAACGCCCCCCTTTGAACAACAATGTATACAAAACTGTGCTTAAACTGACACACAATATTTTGAGCGCAACGCAATCTGACTATCAAAGATCCCTGCAAAAGAATGGCCCTGAGTAACATTAAAGTACACCTGTCGGAAATCACTTACCTCACAAAAATCTTCATTACTCGAACTACTGCAATACAGCGAGCACCACTGCTGCCAGCTAAATAAGAGATTCCAAACTACGGAGGGCACTAACTACCGATAGGGATAGTTAGCAAAGTAAAGATGTTTAATAGAGAACAACAAACAATGTATTTACCCTTAATATCATCACCAGTCATAATATATGTAATTTGAAACGTCCGCCATCTCTGTCCTCACATGCACCAGTGCTGGCGGCTCACCCCTAACTGCGCAACGCTACGCGCTGTTCACATCCAGCTATAGCAGTTCATGACAACAACAATGCAAACTAGCCACAGACTGCACACAGCACAGGCAGTGATTTTCACGCGGAGCGCTACGTGGCATTACCAATATAAAAATCTAAACAAACAGCGTACGTACAAATTAGAATAAAAAGAGCAAAAGATCGTTACGTCAAAAAAAAAAAAAAAAAAAACAAAAAAGACAAAAGAGAAAAAACAAACTGCATCTATATGTGCTCTTAACTGTAGATACCTGTACACAGCGTCGTGCAATGAATGCCGGCTCACATTTAATTTTGATTGTTGGAGGAAATGCGTAGGAAATATTATTTAAATGGAAATGAATGGTTGTACTTTAAAAAAGTTTGTTTGGAAACAAAGTATTATTGGGGCATTTTGTTGTGAAGAAAATAGTTACAATTGACATACAGTATTAGATTTGCGCAATGCAGCTTCATTACCTTACCTGTAATAACAGTATGCATCGTCCCGAACGGAGACCAGAGTCGCGAGAAGAGCACGCCGCCGCCCGCTCAGTACAACCGTCCACTCGCTAATACTGTCGACTGACTACTACCTCTCCCGACCCGCCACATATAGATGACAACTGTTCCTGCCGACCCGCTACGTGCTACTAGTGTCGTGTGGCGCAGACTAGCGACGATAAGAAACGCTCTGGTCAGAGATTGTGTCGTGCCTCGCCATCGCTGGTAATGAGTACATACGTGTTTCAGCGCGCGTACCGGAAGACGCAGTGCGGAGCCAGAGACTGTGTTGTCGAGGCCGTCGACGCAGTGCATGTCGGTCGGTCGAGTGCGTGCGGGAGGGCAGAGAGGCAGCGTCGGCACGGAGATGCACGCACGGGGGCTGCGGCGTGGCGCGTTTGCGGTAGGCGCCTTTGGTGGCAACGGCCGGGACAAGCAGCGGTGTATGGTGTGGTGCGGGCCGGACAGGGGCGGAGGAGGAGGAGGAGGCGGCGCGACGATGGCATTGGGGCGGAAACGGGGACGGGGACGGCGACGGCGGATGTTGAGAGGCGTCACGCGCGGACCGACACAGACGCACAGATAGATAGGTAGGAAGAAGAAGAAGGGGCGGCTGGTGAGTGAGTGCAATTTAGGCGGTAGACACAAGAGGTCGGCACGGCATTTGCGTGATGTGGCGTTGTGACGGGGTGTGCTCGCTTGCCTCGTTTTGTTGATGCGCGCAGGAAGATGTGCAGAGCAGCGGCGGGCGGCTCGGCTCGGTTCGGTTTGGCCCGGCGGGCCGCGCTGTTGTCGCGGACGTGAGCGCCCCCTGGCGGGTGGCCGGAGGCGGCGCGGCGTGTTGGACGTGTGGCTGGCGGCAGTGCACAATTGCGAGTGGCTGGCGGTGTGGCGGTTGGCGCGTCGGGCGGCCGAGAGAGAGGAGAGGTATGTGTTTGCGGGCGCCTTTGCTGCGCGGCGTCGTGCAGGGCGGGCGGGCGGGCGCCTGTCGACTGTGTGTGTGTGTGTGTGTGTGTGTGTGTGGCGAATTGGCGGCGTTGTGCTCCGGCCGAAGGCGTCTGGAGAGGAGAGTTGGTCGTGATGTCATGTCGCGCCGTGTCATGTTTGCGAAACGGCTGCCGAGAGGTGTGGTGGTAGCGAGCCGGTCGGTGTCGGTGCGATGGGAATGTGCGTTTGGCGGTTTCGGTGTGCTTTTTGCGGCGTGAGAGTGGGGCGGGCGGGCAGGCTTGCTGTTGTTGGTTCCTTGTGTCTTGTGTGTAGCTTGATGGCAACGTGGAAGGGCGCCGGTTTCGAGCCGTGCGTGTGGTTGTCGACGTTGACTGGTTGGGGTGTGCCGTTGCACGTGCATGTTTGGGTCGTTGGTGTGGTTTTGGCTGGCTGGCTGGCTGGCTGGCTGTGTGTGTGTACGACGGGAAGGGGGAGGCGGCGGTGGATAGTGCAGTAGTTGTGTCGTTGGCACGGGCGTCGGGTGCGGCTGTGCGTAGTGGCGGAAAGGTGTCGGTTGCGGGAAGCGAGGCCGTCGTTGGCGGTGTCGCGTGCCTTCGTGAATCGAGTGGGGGCGGGGAAAGGAGCAGCGTGCCGCTGCGTCGTGGCCGTTAGCCAGAGGCTGTGCTTTGATAGTTTTGTGGACGGTTCGTGCGAGGCGATTTGTTGCCTGCCCTATGTTTGTTTGTTTGTTGTTTTGGAGACGACGACTGGTTGGTGGCGTGCGCGCGAGCGAAGTGGCGGTGTGCGTTTCCCGTGTCGACTGCCGGCCGGCGACAGGTGCGCCGTCGGTGGGGTGGGTGGCCGGCACAAGTAGGGGCGGCGGCGTCGTTGCGGTGTGTTTGTGTTGTCGGCGACAGCTGTTTGTGCGGTGCGTGTGAATGGTGGTGCAAACGTGTGCTGGCGTTGAGGCTGCGACCGCGGCGTGTTGTTGGTTGATGTTGAACAGCGGCTGTGTGCGGTGGTGGTGTTGCCGCACGTGCATCCGGCCCGGCGCGGAAAGCGCAGTTGCGGCGGCCCTTCGGTGCCAGCCACGTCGCGTGAGCGGCGGGTTGCTCTGGTCGACACGTGGTGCTCTGGTTTGTTGTTTGGTGCCCTTTGGCCGGTGGGTGGTCCGTGTGTCTCGGTATCTGGTCGTGGTCGTGCTGCCCGTTTGTCGGCGTTGTCCTGTGGCTTCGCTTTTGTTTTTGCGGCGTGCCGACGACCCGACGCGACCTTTACACCCAAAGTGTGGCGCCCGAAGGTGAACCAACGTCGTAATCCGACCTGGGCGCTTAAGCTCTAAGCCTAAGCTGAGCGAACCGAACCTGTAGCGTTGCGTAGCGTGAGGTGCGGTGAGGTCAGCCTCAGCGCCAAGTAAGCCAAGCTGTCCGGCCGTGAGGTGGGTGGGTAGGTAGGTGCGGCTGCTGCGGCCACCTGACGCCCGACGTGTGTTTGAATGCTTAACCTAAGTTTGAGGCTTAACCTAACCCAAGTGGCCTTAACCTAACCTAACCTAACCTAACCTCTGACGCCCGACGTGTGTTTGAATGCTTAACCTAAGTTTGACGCTTAACCTAACACCGACCCTTAACCTAACCGAGGTGCCCCTAACCTAACCTTAATGTAACGTAACCTAACCTAACCTCTGACGCCTGACGTGTGTTTTGAATGCTTAACCTAACCCAAGTGCCCTTAACCTAACCCACGTCCACCGAACCTAACCGAGACGTGTGAACCTAATGTCTAACTCGTAACGCGTGATGTTGGCTGTCGTGTGTGCTGACGGCAGATTGGGTTGGTCTGTAGTTGCGGATTTCGGGTTTGCCTCGGGCGAGGGGTTGGCTCGTAAGCGGCGAGGGGCGCTCCGGCGGAGCATGTTGCTTTGCAGGCGGCGCCCGTTTTTGCGGCGGGCACAATTGAAATTGTTGGGAAACGAACGAAAGGGCTGTGAATGTTGGCGGGCGAGAGGAGGAGGACGTGGCCCGACGGCTGCGGGCCGATCGGGAAACGGTGGGAGGGCGATGGGGCGGCGGAGGTGCGTTTGCACGGCCGTCATCGCCGCACGCCTCCGCTTGTGTGGCTGTGGCGCCGGCCGCGCTGGCCGGGCTGCCGCGGCGACGGTGCGGGGCTTTTGCCGAAGGTTTGGCCATTGTGGCCGGTCGCCGGCTGGGGCTGTGGGGGCGGCATTTGGGCGTGGGCGGCGATTCTCGGCGGGCCGACCCAGGCTGTAGCGCGCGGTGGCTGCAGTTTGGCCGTGGTTTGCGGCGCTGCCGTGGCGACTGGTTGGCGACTGTGGTGTGGCTGTGTGTAGCCCCATCCTCGGTGGTTTGAAAGGCGCGGGTGGTTGTGGCGCAGGTGTGGGGCTGCTCCGCACAGGCTGTCGGACGTTGGGCGGTAGCAAGCGCGGGAGGCGCGGCGCGGCGGCGCGCAGAGTGGCGGCCGCTCTCTCGGCCGTCCGCGCCCGCCCGCGACACTGGCTGGGCCTGTGCGTCGAGGACATCGGTCTCCGAGCAGCGGTCGCTGTGTGACGTTCACTAAGGGGCGGCGTTATTACTTCGCACCTTGTGATCGTAGCGCGAAATTGTCGTGTTGTCAGGGTGACAGGGCGCAATAGGAACAGGAGAACGTCCCTGGAATAGCCGGGGCTAGGAATGAGTAGTCCAGGGAATGATGAAGACCCAGGGCCTCAGACACGGGGGCCCGACCGAGAGCAGGCCGGCCCCCCGCGCGCTGTACGTCCGCGGCCTTCGAGGCAAAGACTTAGTACTAGGGCTGAGGCAGATCCCGCGGGTAGGTCTGAGCCAAATACAAACACCACACAAGAAACAGAGATGGAACAAGCACTCAGACATCAGATTCAAAAATTACAACAGGCACAAACGGACAGCAACATGGCGACTCTCTGTAACGACAAACCAACCAATCACGACGCACCACGTCCGGACACAGATTCAAACTCAGCAAATGGCGACACCAATGAAGACACCAATCAAACATATGACGACAACTATTCACAATATTACCGCTCTTCTGGATCTGAAATATCCGAAACAGAAGAGATGGAACAAGACGATGGGGAAGGGCAATTCCAAACCCCGCCCCCACGTAAAACAGCGAAGAGAAAGAACACAGAAGATGACACAGCACCGCACAAACAATTCTCCATCCAGACAGAAAACAGATTCGAACCTCTCTCACCTCCACCTCAACGAAGTAATGTAAATCCATCACCTGCAACCCATCCAACTCCATCATCATCATCAACTGCTCCTCAAGCTACGCCCAGAAAACCAAGAATCCCGCCTATCACTATTCAATACAAAGGACATTACCTCACGCTCAATGCCGCACTGAAAAAACACATGGACGGTCCAATACAGGTGATCTACAGAGGAGACACTATCAAGTATCATTTTGATTCATTGAAAGACCAAAGGACGGCACTCGACTTTTTCCAGCACCACAACATTGCCAACTTCACGCATCAACCACAGGAAGAACGACATTTAAAAGTAGTAATCAAAGGATTACCAGAAACAATCACAGAAGCTGAAGTAGAAAAAGACTTACGAGACCTCAGCTTTAGGCCACGCAACGTCCACCAATACAAGAAAAGAGACAACAACACGAAACAACTCAGACCCATGGATGTATTCTGTGTAACGCTTGATCGCAAACCAGAAAATGACGCCATCTACCACGTCCGATACATCCTTGACACAAAAGTAACAGTCGAGTCATACCAAAACAAAGACGGCCCACCGCAATGTAAGAAGTGCCAGGGATTCTTCCACACAGCAAACTATTGCTCCATGCCTACTCGCTGTGTCCGCTGCGGTGGGGCACATAGAGCACGAGACTGTAGCCTCCCAATTAACGCCACCTCACATTGCGTAAATTGCAAACAAGACGGCCACCCCGCATCTTTTCGCGGCTGCGAAGAGTTCCAGAAAGCAATCCGAATTTACAACGCACAACGACCAAGAACCACCACTCCTGCAGTAGCAACAATTCAACCAGCCATAAAACAAACACCGATGCCAACTCCAGCCGAAGCTAGCCGCAGAGGACGAAGAACATGGGCTAATCTACAGACACATCAGGAATCATCTTCAACCACCCAGCCTCATCAGACAGCAAATTCAACCTCTAGCCAATCAACCGGACCTGCTTCCTTTCTCGACTTCCTAAACCAAATAACAAACTTCTGGAAAAACTCACAACGCACCAACATCATTTCAATCATTACCACCACATTTCAAGAATTCATGACAGCACCAGACTTAGTGTCTAAAGTAATGGCAATTGTCGGTGGAATCACGAAATTCTTTGCAACCGACAATGGAAATTAGACCCACCAGGAACCAAAACCTCCGATTTTGTAATTTTAATGCAGCAGGGATTCACAACAAAGCAGACTTACTAAACGAGTTTATTGAAGACAACAAGATCGATATACTATTCGTCACTGAAACTCATTTACGCCCAACACAATCATTCAAACTTCGAAATATGGTATGCCACCGTACAGACAGAACAAACCGACAGGGAGGCGGAACAGCCATCTTCATTCGATCTCATATTCGACACAACCCGGAAATCACGCCACAGATGACATCATTAGAAGCCACAACAGTAAAAATTGAAACAACACAAGGAAAAATAACCCTGGTGGCTGCATACCTCAGCCCCAGGGTTACACTCGAAGAAAATGACTTACTGCAGATTTTCGACAATAACAACAAAATTTTACTGGCCGGCGATTTAAATGCTAAAAACACTGCCTGGAACTCACGACGAAACAATGCACGTGGAAACACACTTTACAACTTACAAGGAAGACTGAACGCCGTAATTTCCGCTCCTCAAGACATCACCCACATCCCATTCAATCACCGCCAGCAACCCGACGTCCTGGACATCTGTATAACCAAGAACCTCGATCCTGACCTACATCTCCGAACTCTGCAAGACCTCACATCTGACCACCTACCAGTAATCGGCCACATTGGAAATGCAATTGAACCGCCTCCCCCACGACACAAAACCACTATTAATTGGGACCAGTTTCAAAGATGGCTAAATAACAACATTCGTCCCACATTGGACCTAACTACCACACAACAAATAGAAGAAGCTATCGGATTGTTAACAGACAAAATTAAAACAGCATATAAAAAAGCTTCTACAACTACAATATTTCCCGAACCAAACACTCACAAGCTACCACCACTCATACAAGATCTAAAATACCTGAAAAACGCAGCTAGACGCCGCTGGCTCCACACTCGAAACCCGGAAGACAGAAGAGAGTTAAACAGACTCAAAAAGCAAATCCATCACCGAGTTCAGGAATGGAGAGCTGAAGTTTGGGAAGACCGCATGAGCACTCTACAACTCCGAAATACAGACGACTGGAAACTAATTAAAAATCTGCGACGCACGAAACAACACAAACCGGCATTACTACAAAACAACAATCTCATCTTTGACGCCTTTAGCCAGGCAGAACTTTTCGCAGCCACATATGAACAACAAAATACAATAGATCCTCTTGAAAACCTACAACCTGACATTTTACAATATCAGCAACATGTAACGACTACAGCCCAGAATATACGCCAGACACCTCCGCGCGATCTACCAGAACTAACCACTCCAGCTGAAATAAAAACAATTATAAACCGACTTGGAACAAACTCCGCTCCTGGACCGGACCTCATATCCAACATTCATCTCCAGAACCTGCCAAGAAAACCTCTTGTCCTGCTAACCAGAATTATCAACGCCTGCCTAATCAACCACTACTTTCCTCAAGCATGGAAGATTTCAAAAATAGTTCCGATACCTAAACCTGGAAAAGACCTGAAGAAACCGCAAAACTATAGACCGATAAGTTTACTCCCTACAATGTCCAAGCTCTTAGAACGAATCCTACTACCAAGAATCAGACAACCCTTACTCGACGGCAACATTATCCGTCAAGAACAATTCGCTTTTCAAGAAAAACTATCAGCAGAACTCCAGATCTTACGCATTACTGAACACATTACCAAAAACATGAACCTATCCCGATATACAGCCGCAATATTCCTAGATGTTGAAAAGGCATATGACAAAGTGTGGAAAGATAACCTCATTACAAAATTAAAAGACCACACGGACATACCCGAATGTTACATCAAAATCATCGACAGTTTCTTACATGATCGAAGATGTTTTGTGCAGATTGACAACAAACGATCAGACCAAAAAACATTACAGGAAGGAATACCGCAGGGTTCGGTGCTTTCCCCGACCCTATTCACAGTATACGTCAACGACATACCAAAAACTGAAACTTCATTAATAGCACAATTTGCAGACGACACGGCACTCCTAGAATCACACCGACGACTAACAACGACAATAAGCAGACTTCAACAACAAGTGGACCTCACAGAAAAATGGGCCAAACGAAACAGAATCAAACTAAACCCGGAGAAGACAGTTGCCATACTATTCACACGCCGTCGACCACAGATCCACGACCAAATTGAGCTACACGGAACACGAATACCTTGGACAACATCTGTTAAATACCTTGGAGTGACAATAGACAACAAAATGCTATTCAAGCAGCATATAGAACAGAAACGTCTACGAATATCAAGAACCATTCATGCAATTTACCCTCTCTTGGCCAGCAAGGAAATGTTCCAACGCACTAAACTAAACATATACAAAGCAATAGTAATACCCATGATGCTCTACGGCTGCTCGTCGTGGGGCATAACAAGCAGAACAAATAGGAAACCACTACAAACATTACAAAACAGATGCCTCAAGCTAATCCTAAATGCGCCATGGTGGACAAGAACAAATCGCATACATGAAGAACTTAATATGCCAACCGTCGACACTCAAATCATCACCACAACAAGAAGACTAATAGAGAAAATTCAAAGGCTCAGACCTACCACGCAACAATTACAGGATCTAGCAACGGTACAACCAGCCCACTGGCAAAAGATAAGAGTGCCACTCTCCATCCTGCAAGACAACTAAGAGAGGTAAAAATCAACAGAACAGGTCAATCAGAAAAACGAAGATTCAACAAAAATATAAAAATACCAAGAATGTGGGTCTAAAGGACCGATATACTGCGCCCAAAGGCTCACCAACGAAAACAAGGTGTCCCATTTGTGTTAAATAAATGGTGTCCCCACTGAGCAAACCTACCTCACACACTTGAGGGGCCAACCTCCTCCGGAGGTAGTACCCTTGCCATCGCACAACACACCAAAAAAAAAAAAAAAAAAAAAAAAAAAAAAAAAAAAAAAAAAAAAAAAAAAAAAAAAAATGCGTCGAGGCGGCTATTCCTCTGCTGTGCGCTCCGCTCGCTGCGTGTCTCCTCTCGCTCTCGCTGCTCGCTGTGTGTTAACGCGCGTCGTCGAAATGGCAGATCAGGCGGCTACGAACGAGACTGCTGCGGCACCCGCCGCCACCGGCACTACGAAGAAGGCAAAGTCTGCGTCGTCTGCGAAGAAGCCGCGCGCCAAGCCTGCGCACCCGCGCACCTCTGAGATGGTGACGGCCGCCATCAAGAGTCTGAAGGAGCGCGGCGGATCGTCGCTGCAGGCGATCAAGAAGTACATTGCCGCGCACTACAAGCTGGACGCGGAGAAGCTGGCGCCGTTTATCAAGAAGTACCTCAAGTCGGCCGTGGTGGCGGGCGAGCTGGTGCAGACGAAGGGGAAGGGCGCGTCCGGCTCTTTCAAGCTTGCCGGCGCCGGCGGCGGGGCGGCTGAGGGCGGCAAGGCTCGTGCTGGCGGTGCCAAGAAGAAGCGCGCCGCTCCGGCCAGCAAGGAGAAGAAGGGCGCCCGTGCGGCCGGCGCAAAGAAGGCTGGTGGCGTGAAGGCGGCGACTGGTCGGAAGGCGGGCGCCGCCAAGAAGGCGTCTGCGGCGTCGGCCGCTCCCGCCGGTGCGAAGAAGGCGGCTGCTGCCAAGCCGGCCAAGGCCAAGTCGCCGTCGAAGGCGAAGAAGGCCGCCAAGGTTCCGACGAAGAAGCCGAAGGCGCCGCGCCCGAAGAAGGCGACGACGCCGTCTAAGGCGAAGGCTTCGCCCAAGAAGAAGAAGTAGAGAGGAATGGGAAAGGAAGGGTTGGCGGTTGACTCCGTCGTCCGCACCCCCCGTCCCCGTCGTCTAGTGGCGCGCAACAGACGCGCGGCCCAAAACGGCCCTTCTCAGGGCCATCAAAGCACGTCGGGAAGGTTTTGATTGTCGTGTTTGTGTTGCGGTGTGGTTGTGTCGTCTGGCGTTTCTGTATGCCCGTGTGTGGATACTGTTTGCGTGCCGTGGTGGTTGGATTGCGGGGGGGGGGTCGGTGGCGGGTGCGGGCGGCGGTAGCGGTTTTGTCGTTGCGGTTGATTGTCGCCGTTTTTTTTTTTTGGTCGCGGCCGGCCGACGGTTGGTTTTGTGTCATGTTGTTTGAATACTTTGGTTGGCCTGCCTGCCGTCTTCTCGGATGTGTCTTGTCTTGTGTGTGTGTTCTTGCAACGGGGGCGGGGACGTTGAGATGTGGGGAAAGGGTCGGTGGCGTTGGACGTGCCTGGCTTTTTGTTTGTTTCTCCTTTCGAAACGAAGCGGCGGCCGGCCGTGTGGTTGACGGCGTCGGCCGATGGGTATTGTGCGGCGCGCCGGGGAGGGATGATGTTGATTGTTGCGCGCGCCAGCAAGCTGGCAGAGGAGAGCGGCTGTGGCGGACGGACGGGAAGTGGAAGTGGTGTTTTGTCTTTGGTTCTGTGGTTGTGGGGCGAGAGGCGACCGACAAAGTTTGCTCGCGACGGAGTGATGTTAGTGGCCCTTAAAAGGGCCGTTTTGTTTGTTTGCGTGCGTGGGCGGTGCCCAGCGGCTGGCGCGGTGTTTAGGCGCGCTCGCCGCGGATGCGGCGCGCGAGCTGGATGTCCTTGGGCATGATGGTGACGCGCTTGGCGTGGATTGCGCACAGGTTGGTGTCTTCGAAGAGGCCGACGAGGTAGGCCTCGCTGGCCTCCTGCAGGGCCATGACCGCGGAGCTCTGGAAGCGCAGGTCGGTCTTGAAGTCCTGGGCGATCTCGCGCACTAGGCGCTGGAATGGCAGCTTGCGGATGAGCAGCTCTGTGCTCTTCTGGTAGCGCCTGATTTCTCGCAGGGCGACGGTGCCCGGCCTGTAGCGGTGGGGCTTCTTGACGCCGCCGGTGGCGGGCGCGCTCTTCCTCGCCGCCTTGGTGGCGAGCTGTTTGCGCGGCGCCTTTCCGCCGGTGGACTTGCGGGCCGTTTGCTTTGTGCGGGCCATGGCGGTAGCGGTTAGCGGAAGCGGCGTGGAGGCGAGGTGCTGCGTCGGGTGCTGCCTTGACGACACGGGCGCGCGCCACTCACTCACTTCTACTAGCGAGCAATCCTATGCTCGAGATGGTGCAGTGTAAGCATCTAGGTGCTATTCCTGCTGAAATTGACGTGCTGGTACGAGAGGGTACTGGCTTATTCGGGCTGGCCTGTCGGATGCGTAGCATCCATTGGCTGTAGTGGTCGTGGGTTATCTACGAAATCTTTATTTCGTAGAATGTATTGAACCATAGCCTCCATGGTGAGGTTTTCTCCGAGCTTTCCGAGTTCCATGAGTTCCTGGTAAGCTGGGTGTTGTTCTATTCCTGGACTCGGTTTCCCAGGCGTCACGCCCGGTGCTGAGGCCTCGAAGATGAGTTCCCAGTCCGTGGGCGTGAAGACAGGGTGCTTGTTGATGATGTTTAGGTCCTTCCTCGATACCAGTCCTCTGAGAGCCTTGTTGGTCCTGACTGGTTCGTAGGGCTGGTGAGGAAGGGCCGGTTTCGTCCTGTCGGGCGGAGTGAACGGATAGGGGTTGTCTAGGTGCGGGTATGACCCGTCACGAAGAGACGCGGCGACCTTCTGCAGCACTGGCTGCACGCTGCCCGCCTTGGGGAGCGGCAGCCATCCAGCCTCCGCTGCAGCAAGTGGTGGTGTCTCGGTGTGCGCCTCCTCGTCTTGTGCCCGCGGCTCGACCTCCCCGTCGGGAGGGAGAGCAGGCTGCTCCACCTCGGCGGCCGTGGTGCGCTTATATGCCCTCGGTTGCGCGTGGTGGGGGGAGGGCGGGCCAGAGTCTATATAGGGGGGCTGGCGCGTGCGCCGGGCGCAGACCGTAGCCGACTCGCTAGCGCCGGGTGAGGAGCCAGCCGCTGCAGCAGACGTTTTGCTTGCCTTGAGCTTTTTTTGAGGATTTAGAAGAGATGACTGGCCGCGGCAAGGGAGGAAAGGGGCTCGGCAAGGGTGGCGCCAAGCGGCACCGCAAGGTGTTGCGCGACAACATCCAGGGCATCACGAAGCCCGCGATCCGCCGCCTGGCTCGCAGGGGCGGCGTGAAGCGCATCTCTGGTCTGATCTACGAGGAGACCCGCGGAGTGCTGAAGGTGTTCCTGGAGAACGTGATCCGCGACGCGGTGACGTACACTGAGCACGCCAAGCGCAAGACTGTGACGGCCATGGACGTGGTGTACGCCCTGAAGAGGCAGGGGCGCACCCTGTACGGTTTCGGCGGTTAGGCGCGTCGCAGCCGGTGTGCTGTGCCGCGTTGGCCTTCCCGCGGCCGTGGGAGAGACGAAAACGGCCCTTTTCAGGGCCACCACACTGTTCGGAAATTGAAAAGTGCGAAAGAGTCTGTGTTGTTGCTGCGTGTGTTGCCTGCCTGCCTGCCTGCCTTCTTTCTTTCATTCTTCATTTCGTTTGCGTTTGACTGACGTGACTGGGAGAAAGGAAAGGAAGCGGGTCTTGTGTGTGTGTGTGTGTGTGTGTGTGTGTGTGCGTGCGTGCGAGAGAGGGCGTTGTGTGTTTGTTTTGTTTATCGATCGATGGAGACGCCGGGCTGTGTGGTGTTGTTGTTGTGCGAGAGGCGGTGAATATTTGCGTGGTTTCGGCTGTGTGTTTGCGGCGGCGTTGGAGTTGCCGAGGCAAGGCGTGCCCATAGGCGGCCGGATCAGCTGTTTCGTTTGTATGGGGCGCGCGGGAGTGGAGGGCGGTGTGTCGACACGCTCGTTTAACAGTGGTGATTATTGCTGTCGTTGTCGTTTGGAAGGCGACTGTGCGTGCGTGGAGGTGCTTGAGGCAAACGAAACAAAACAAGGGAAATGTGTGTGTGTGTGTGTGTGTGTGTGTGTGTGTGTGTGTGTGTTTGTTGGGCCACACGGGCTGTGGACGACAAGATGGCGGCGGCTCTTCTTGTTCTTTTCTCTTTTAGTCCTCTACCGTTAGAGGGGGAGTTGTCGCCTGTGGACATTTGCTCCTCTTTTCTGTGTGTTGTTCTTATCTTTGGTAGTGTGCTTTTTCGGACGTTGCTGTTTGTTGAGAGTGATTATGTGTTCTGTTTGTGCTACTGCTGGAGTAGCGACTCGGGTCTTGCACATCTGTCCCTGTGGTGTTCATATTGCCCAAGGGTCAAGACGTAATAGCCATTTTCTGAATTCGGCGCGGTGGCGTCGAACGCTTCTGCCAGGGCGCGGAATCGTGTTGTGGGTGGTTCTAGGCAGGTCTGCCGCGGGGACGTGTAAGGCCCGTCGTAGAGCGCTCTGCTTTGGACCCTTCTGTAGGCGATGCATCGTCGATCTGGCTGCATAGCCCCATACAGGGCGCGCATATTTCCAGTATCGCTACCCCTGTTGCGGGGTCGAGGGAACAGGGGTACAGGATCTGCATCCTGGCGTGAGCGTTTGTGCCAAGTCCCCCTATGTGACACTTGGATGTCAGGCGTGACACCGAGGTACCTCGCAGAATATCTCCCCCTGCAATCGTAGCAGTTGGTATGGTCCTTGTTGCCGGCGGCGGCTGTGGAAGTGAAGTTAAAGTAAAGTAAAGCAAAGCGCGGCGAGGACGACTGAAATTTTGCTTTGGACGTAGGTTTGTGTGGTGGCCCTGAAAAGGGCCGATTGTTGTGAGCCGAGCCGGGCCGGCAAAGCGCGTTGCGTGCAGGGGAGCACGCAGCGCTGCTGGGCGGCGGGTCCGCGTGCCGATTGCCTGGCCTCTCTGTTTAGGCCTTCTTCTCGGTCTTCTTTGGCAGCAGGACGGCCTGGATGTTGGGCAGGACACCACCCTGTGCGATGGTGACGCCCGACAGGAGCTTGTTGAGCTCCTCGTCGTTGCGGATGGCAAGCTGCAGGTGGCGCGGGATGATGCGCGTCTTCTTGTTGTCGCGGGCCGCGTTTCCGGCCAGCTCGAGCACCTCAGCCGCGAGGTACTCCATGACGGCGGCGAGGTAGACGGGCGCCCCGGCGCCGACGCGCTCGGCGTAGTTTCCCTTGCGCAGGAGGCGGTGGATTCTGCCGACCGGGAACTGGAGCCCGGCCCTGCTTGAGCGGGACTTTGACTTGCCCTTGACCTTGCCTCCCTTTCCGCGTCCGGACATGGCGATGCGCTGTGGTGTAAAAACGAGACGAGACGAACGACGGTGCGAGCCGCAGCGAGTCGAGCAGCGGAGTGGCGGCGCCGCCAGGGGTGGGGGTCCTTTATGCTCTCGGGTGCGGCGGCCGGTTGCGCTCGCGGCCCATTGGTCGGCGGCCGCAACGGGGCGAGCTGGTAAAGGTGCGGCGGCGGGGCGCGCTGGGTGCCACTGTGTGGGGAGACGCTGACTAGAGCGGAGCGCTTGCTGCTGGTGTTGCTGCCGTACGTTCTTGTTTGTTTGCGATGCCGCCCAAGACTAGCGGGAAGGCCGCCAAGAAGGCTGGCAAGGCGCAGAAGAACATTTCGAAGGGCGACAAGAAGAAGAAGCGCAAGAGGAAGGAGAGCTATGCCATCTACATCTACAAGGTGCTGAAGCAGGTGCACCCTGACACGGGCATCTCGTCGAAGGCGATGAGCATCATGAACAGCTTCGTGAACGACATTTTCGAGCGCATCGCGGCCGAGGCGTCTCGCCTGGCGCACTACAACAAGCGCTCGACCATCACGTCCCGCGAGATCCAGACCGCTGTGCGGCTGTTGCTGCCTGGCGAGCTGGCCAAGCACGCCGTGAGCGAGGGCACGAAGGCGGTGACCAAGTACACGAGCTCCAAGTAAGGAGGTGGCTCTGGAATGGAAGGAGATCCTCCGTTGCGAGAGCGGCAAAACGGCCCTTTTCAGGGCCACCAAATGGCCTTTGCGGGAAGGGCGGAATTGTTGTTGTTGTTGTTGTTTATGTTTGTTTTGTTTTTGTTGTGTGTGTGAGTGGGTGGACGGCGGCAATAGCTACCGCTTTGGTTGCGACGCGACGCGACGGGGTGGGGTGGCCGATGCGATGAATTTGATTGTTGGGGGCGCGTCGCGTGTTGCGGGGTACGGCCACGGTGTGACGTGGAATGGAGGCACGTGCGCACAACTCGTTGTCTGCGAGGGGGGGAAGTGCGATCGGTGATGTGCCCTTTGGATGGAGGTGCCGGTTAGTTACGTGACGGGTGGAAACGAAACGCGATTGTTGGGAATGTCAGTGTGTAACGACGGCCGTTTGCGGGTCGGTTTGCACGCCATATATGGCGAGGGTGAAATGTGTCTGTAAATGCAGCGTGGAGGCGTGTGAGTGACGTTTAAATGAACGCGCATTGAGACACCAATGTGTATTGCATTGTACGGGCGACACGCACGATGATGTACCTTTCCTCCGACTCTGATTTCGATAGTCGTGTCTGACTGACTGTGTCTGCTTGTGTGCGTACGACGCACGCACACCGACGTCGTCATTGAAGATGCATGCACGCGTGGTCCAGTGCAGTACAGTAGAGTAAGCGCGACGCTAGAAGACGACGGTCGCTTTGGCGAATGTGCGTACACGTGTTTGTGTGTGTCGGTGGTGTGGTCCGATCCGTCGCCTCTGGGACACTGTCGATCGGCGCGGTACACCGGCATCACGCAACGAACGGACGGACGTCTTGAACACCCGTCGCACCGTCATACCGTTGGTACACCGTCGCGCTGAGGACGGTTACCGAAAGGTGGACGAACCTCTGATCGGTCGAATGTCTGGGCAGAACGTGAGGAGAGAATGGTGGAGGAAAGGACGGAGGGAAAAAAAAAAGAGCGAAAAAACGGAAAAAAACAAGAACGAAACAAAACGGAGAAACGCTGTGTAGAGCAACGGAACGTTCCCGTGTCGGAGGTGTATTGTAGCCGCACTGAAATGCGTGTAACGGCGCGGCGGCAAGTGTCTTGCCGTGGTGAACGTTACCTTTGACGGCTGAATTGTGCGTTGCGTTGCTTTGCTTTCCCGGATGTGTATGTAACGTTCGTTGAGATGGTTCTGAGGAAGAATGTGCGACAGTGCCCGTGCCGTCTATGTTCGTGTGCAGAGCCATTGTGTGTGTGTGTACGGAATGATGTCTGTAGGTGTTAGTGAACATGTTTTACCAGTGGGGGAAATGGATCGTCGATGGTTGCCGTCGCGGTCGAGATGAGATAACGCACGCACCCTCCCTCCCTCCCTCCCTCCCTCCCTACATGAAGGTGTCAAGAAAGTGTGTTAACCGGGGTTTGTTTGTCTTTCGTTAAAGGGAAGGGACGAGAGAGAGAGAGAGAGAGAGAGAGAGAGAGAAAAGCGAAGTGGGATGGTGCGTTCATTTTGTGTGTGTGTGTGTGTGTAGTTTTGAGAATTGCGTCCGGGAATGGCGGTGGGCGTGCCCTGCATGTGGCCCGGAAGGCTGTTCGTTTCGCGGTAGTGTGTGGACAGGGGATGGGCACGCGTAACGCTGCTGGCATGGCATTCGGGAGATGGGAGGGGGCAAACGAAGAAAACAAGACGCACGCGGAGGCTATAAAGACGGGAGGGGCGCGGTGTGGGTGGCTTGCGCTGCGCTCGGCTGGCGCGTGCGGCGTTGTTTTTGTGCAAAAGAAGAGAAAACGAATGGGTTGCCGGGAGGGGGCCGTTGTGGTGTAGCCGCAGACGCGGCTGTCAGTGAACGTGGTGAGACCGACGGATGCGGGAGGGGCGGGGCGGGGGCGGCGGTGAGAGCGGGGAAAACACTAGAAGAAGGAGAAAAACGCTGCTGCAACCAACATAAATAAAATGAGGCCTTTTGTAACCTGCCAGCAACAAAACAACAACAAAAAGAAAGGTCTATCAACATTGAATGTAAATGGAAATGGACCCAAGTGTAACCTCCCCGCACAAATAGTCGTAAGTAAGTAAGCGAGTGAGTGAATGATGATGAAAATGTGCCGGAATGTTGTTAACGTCCCTAGAAAATGAACGAACGAACGAAGATTGATGAGAAACGCGCGGTAATATGATGAATGGAAATAATGAACCATGAACATCTCAACAGACATAATTGAAAACCCGATAAAGGTTGTAAGGGCAGCGCTGGCTGACCTTTCGGCCCTGTATTCTGAAACGTCCCCCTTTGAACAACAATGTGTACAAAACTGTGCTTAAACTGACACACAATATTTTGAGCGCAACGCAATCTGACTATCAAAGATCCCTGCAAAAGAATGGCCCTGAGTAACATTAAAGTACACCTTTCGGAAATCACTTACGTCACAAAAATCTTCATTAGTCGAACTACTGCAATACAGCGAGCACCACTGCTGCCAGCTAAATAAGAGATTCAAACTACGGAGGGCACCAACTACTGATAGGGATAGTTAGCAAAGTAAAGATGTTTAATAGAGAACAACAAACAATGTATTTACCCTGAATATCATCACCAGTCATAATATATATGTAATTTGAAAAGTCCGCCATCTCTCTCCTCACATGCACCAGTGCTGGCGGCTCACCCCTAACTGCGCAACGCTACGCGCTGTTCACATCCAGCTATAGCAGTTCATGACAACAATGCAAACTAGCCACAGACTGCACACAGCACAGGCAGTGATTTTCACGCAGAGCGCTACGTGGCGTTACCAATATAAAAAATCTAAACAAACAGCCTATGTACAAATTAGAAGAAAAAGAGCAAAAGATCGTTACGTCAATAAAAAAAAAAAAAAAAAAAACAAACAAAAAGACAAAAGAGAAAACAAACTGCATCTATATGTGCTCTTAACTGTAGATACCTGTACACAGCTTCGTGCAATGAATGCCGGCTCACATTTAATGTTGATTGTTGGAGGAAATGCGTAGGAAATATTCTTTAAATGGAAATGAATGGTTGTACGCTAAAAAAGTTAGTTTGGAAACAAAGTATTATTGGGGCATTTTGTTGTGAAGAAAATAGTTACAATTGACATACATTATTAGATTTGCGCAATGCAGCTTCATTACCTTACCTTTAATAACAATATGCATCGTCCCGAACGGAGACCAGAGTCGCGAGAAGAGCACGCCGCCGCCCGCTCAGTACAATCGTCCACTCGCCAATACTGTCGACTGACTGCTACCTCTCCCGACCCGCCACATATAGATGACAACTGTTCCTGCCGACGCGCTACGTGCTACTAGTGTCGTGTGGCGCAGACTAGCGACGATAAGAAACTCTCTGGTCAGAGATTGTGTCGTGCCTCGCCATCGCTGGTAATGAGTACATACGTGTTTCAGCGCGCGTACCGGAACACGCAGTGCGGAGCCCAGAGACTGTGTTGTCGAGGCCGTCGACGCAGTGCATGTCGGTCGGTCGGTCGGTCGAGTGCGTGCGGGGGGGCAGAGAGGCAGCGTCGGCACGGAGATGCACGCACGGGGGGCTGCGGCGTGGCGCGTTTGCGGTAGGCGCCTTTGGTGGCAACGGCCGGGACAAGCAGCGGTGTATGGTGTGGTGCGGGCCGGACAGGGGCGGAGGAGGAGGAGGCGGCGCGACGATGGCATTGGGGCGGAAACGGGGACGGCGACGGCGGATGTTGAGAGGCGTCACGCGCGGACCGACACAGACGCACAGATAGATAGGGAGGAAGAAGAGGGGGCGGCTGGTGAGTGCAATTTAGGCGGTAGACACAAGAGGTCGGCACGGCATTTGCGTGATGTGGCGTTGTGACGGGGTGTGCTCGCTTGCCTCGTTTTGTCGATGCGCGCAGGAAGATGTGCAGAGCAGCGGCGGGCGGCTCGGTTCGGTTTGGCCCGGCGGGCCGCGCTGTTGTCGCGGACGTGAGCGCCCCCTGGCGGGTGGCCGGAGGCGGCGCGGCGTGTTGGACGTGTGGCTGGCGGCAGTGCACAATTGCGAGTGGCTGGCGGTGTGGCGGTTGGCGCGTCGGCCGGCCGAGAGAGAGGAGAGGTATGTGTTTGCGGGCGCCTTTGCTGCGCGGCGTCGTGCAGGGAGGGCGGGCGCTTGTCGACTGTGTGACTGTGTGGCGAATTGGCGGCGTTGTGCTGCGGCCGAAGGCGTCGGGAAAGGAGAGTTGGTCGTGATGTCATGTCGCGCCGTGTCATGTTTGCGAAACGGCTGCCGAGAGGTGTGGTGGTAGCGAGCCGGTCGGTGTCAGTGCGATGGGAATGTGCGTTTGGCGGTTTTCGGTGTGCTTTTTGCGGCGTGAGAGTGGGGCGGGCGGGCGGGCGGGCAGGCAGGCAGGCAGGCAGGCAGGCAGGCAGGCAGGCAGGCAGGCTTGCTGTTGTTGGTTCCTTGTGTCTTGTGTGTAGCTTGATGGCAACGTGGAAGGACGCCGGTTTCGAGCCGTGCGTGTGGTTGTCGACGTTGACTGGTTGGGGTGTGCCGTTGCACGTGCATGTTTGGGTCGTTGGTGTGGTTTTGGCTGGCTGGCTGGCTGGCTGTGTGTGTGTACGACGGGAAGGGGGAGGCGGCGGTGGATAGTGCAGTAGTTGTGTCGTTGCCACGGGCGTCGGGTGCGGCTGTGCGTAGTGGCGGAAAGGTGTCGGTTGCGGGAAGCGAGGCCGTCGTTGGCGGTGTCGCGTGCCTTCGTGAATCGAGTGGGGCGGGGAAAGGAGCAGCGTGCCGCTGCGTCGTGGCCGTTAGCCAGAGGCTGTGCTTTTGATAGTTTTGTGGACGGTTCGTGCGAGGCGATTTGTTGCCTGCCCTATGTTTGTTTGTTTGTTTGTTGTTTTCGGAGACGACGACTGGATGGTGGCGTGCGCGCGAGCGAAGTGGCGGTGTGCGTTTCCCGTGTCGACTGCCGACTGCCGACTGCCGGCTGCCGGCTGGCGACAGGTGCGCCGTCGGTGGGGTGGGTGGCCGGCACAAGTAGAGGCGGCGGCGTCGTTGCGGTGTGTTTGTGTTGTCGGCTGTGTCGGCGACAGCTGTTTGTGCGGTGCGTGTGAATGGTGGTGCAAACGTGTGTGCTGGCGTTGAGGCTGCGACCGCGGCGTGTTGTTGGTTGATGTTGAACAGCGGCTGTGTGCGGTGGTGGTGTTGCCGCACGTGCATCCGGCCCGGCGCGGAAAGCGCAGTTGCGGCGGCTCTTCGGTGCCAGCCACGTCGCGTGAGCGGCGGGTTGCTCTGGTCGACACGTGGTGCTCTGGTTTGTTGTTTGGTGCCCTTTGGCCGGTGGGTGGTCCGTGTGTCTCGGTATCTGGTCGTGGTCGTGCTGCCCGTTTGTCGGCGTTGTCTGTGGCTTCGCTTTTGTTTTTGCGGCGTGCCGACGACCCGACGCGACCTTTACACCCAAAGTGTGGCGCCCGAAGGTGAACCAACGTAATCCGACCTCGGCGCTTAAGCTCTAAGCCTAAGCTGAGCGAACCGAACCTGTAGCGTTGCGTAGCGTGAGGTGAGGTGCGGTGAGGTCAGCCTCAGCGCCAAGTAAGCCAAGCTGTCCGGCCGTGAGGTGGGTGGGTGGGTAGGTAGGTAGGTAGGTAGGTAGGTAGGTGCGGCTGCTGCGGCCACCTGACGCCCGACGTGTGTTTGAATGCTTAACCTAAGTTTGAGGCTTAACCTAACCCAAGTGGCCTTAACCTAACCTAACCTAACCTAACTTCGGACGCCCGACGTGTGTTTGAATGCTTAACCTAAGTTTGACGCTTAACCTAACACCGACCCTTAACCTAACCCAAGTGCCCCTAACCTAACCTTAATGTAACGTAACCTAACCCAACCTCTGACGCCTGACGTGTGTTTTGAATGCTTAACCTAACCCAAGTGCCCTTAACCTAACGCACGTCCACCGAACGTAACCGAGACGTGTGAACCTAATGTCTAACTCGTAACGCGTGATGTTGGCTGTCGTGTGTGCTGACGGCAGATTGGGTTGGTCTGTAGTTGCGGATTTCGGTTTGCCTCGGGCGAGGGGTTGGCTCGTAAGCGGCGAGGGGCGCTCCGGCGGAGCATGTTGCTTTGCAGGCGGCGCCCGTTTTTTGCGGCGGGCACAATTGAAATTGTTGGGAAACGAACGAAAGGGCTGTGAATGTTGGCGGGCGAGAGGAGGAGGACGTGGCCCGACGGCTGCGGGCCGATCGGGAAACGGTGGGAGGGCGATGGGGCGGCGGAGGTGCGTTTGCACGGCCGTCATCGCCGCACGCCTCCGCTTGTGTGGCTGTGGCGCCGGCCGCGCTGGCCGGGCTGCCGCGGCGACGGTGTGGGGCTTTTGCCGAAGGTTTGGCCATTGTGGCCGGTCGCCGGCTGGGGCTGTGGGGGCGGCATTTGGGCGTGGGCGGCGATTCTCGGCGGGCCGACCCAGGCTGTAGCGCGCGGTGGCTGCAGTTTGGCCGTGGTTTGCGGCGCTGCCGTGGCGACTGGTTGGCGACTGTGGTGTGGCTGTGTGTAGCCCCATCCTCGGTGGTTTGAAAGGCGCGGGTGGTTGTGGCGCAGGTGTGGGGCTGCTCCGCACAGGCTGTCGGACGTTGGGCGGTAGCAAGCGCGGGAGGCGCGGCGCGGCGGCGCGCAGAGTGGCGGCCGCTCTCTCGGCCGTCCGCGCCCGCCCGCGACACTGGCTGGGCCTGTGGCGCGAGGCGGCTATTCCTCTGCTGTGCGCTCCGCTCGCTGCGTGTCTCCTCTCGCTCTCGCTGCTCGCTGTGTTGTGTGTTAACGCGCGTCGTCGAAATGGCAGATCAGGCGGCTACGAACGAGACTGCTGCGGCACCCGCCGCCACCGGCACTACGAAGAAGGCAAAGTCTGCGTCGGCTGCGAAGAAGCCGCGCGCCAAGCCTGCGCACCCGCGCACCTCTGAGATGGTGACGGCCGCCATCAAGAGTCTGAAGGAGCGCGGCGGATCGTCGCTGCAGGCGATCAAGAAGTACATTGCCGCGCACTACAAGCTGGACGCGGAGAAGCTGGCGCCGTTTATCAAGAAGTACCTCAAGTCGGCCGTGGTGGCGGGCGAGCTGGTGCAGACGAAGGGGAAGGGCGCGTCCGGCTCTTTCAAGCTTGCCGGCGCCGGCGGCGGGGCGGCTGAGGGCGGCAAGGCTCGTGCTGGCGGTGCCAAGAAGAAGCGCGCCGCTCCGGCCAGCAAGGAGAAGAAGGGCGCCCGTGCGGCCGGCGCAAAGAAGGCTGGTGGCGTGAAGGCGGCGACTGGTCGGAAGGCGGGCGCCGCCAAGAAGGCGTCTGCGGCGTCGGCCGCTCCCGCCGGTGCGAAGAAGGCGGCTGCTGCCAAGCCGGCCAAGGCCAAGTCGCCGTCGAAGGCGAAGAAGGCCGCCAAGGTTCCGACGAAGAAGCCGAAGGCGCCGCGCCCGAAGAAGGCGACGACGCCGTCTAAGGCGAAGGCTTCGCCCAAGAAGAAGAAGTAGAGGAGAAGAAGAGAGGAATGGGAAAGGAAGGGTTGGCGGTTGACTCCGTCGTCCGCACCCCCCGTCCCCGTCGTCTAGTGGCGCGCAACAGACGCGCGGCCCAAAACGGCCCTTCTCAGGGCCATCAAAGCACGTCGGGAAGGTTTTGATTGTCGTGTTTGTGTTGCGGTGTGGTTGTGTCGTCTGGCGTTTCTGTATGCCCGTGTGTGGATACTGTTTGCGTGCCGTGGTGGTTGGATTGCGGGGGGTCGGTGGCGGGTGCGGGCGGCGGTAGCGGTTGATTGTCGCCGTTTTTGGTCGCGGCCGGCCGACGGTTGGTTTTGTGTCATGTTGTTTGAATACTTTGGTTTGCCTGCCTGCCTGCCGTCTTCTCGGATGTGTCTTGTCTTGTGTGTGTGTGTGTGTTCTTGGATGGAACGGGGGCGGGGGACGTTGAGATGTGGGGAAAGGGTCGGTGGCGTTGGACGTGCCTGGCTTTTTGTTTGTTTCTCCTTTCGAAACGAAGCGGCGGCCGGCCGTGTGGTTGACGGCGTCGGCCGATGGGTATTGTGCGGCGCGCCGGGGAGGGATGATGTTGATTGTTGCGCGCGCCAGCAAGCTGGCAGAGGAGAGCGGCTGTGGCGGACGGACGGGAAGTGGAAGTGGTGTTTTGTCTTTGGTTCTGTGGTTGTGGGGCGAGAGGCGACCGACAAAGTTTGCTCGCGACGGAGTGATGTTAGTGGCCCTTAAAAGGGCCGTTTTGTTTGTTTGCGTGCGTGGGCGGTGCCCAGCGGCTGGCGCGGTGTTTAGGCGCGCTCGCCGCGGATGCGGCGCGCGAGCTGGATGTCCTTGGGCATGATGGTGACGCGCTTGGCGTGGATTGCGCACAGGTTGGTGTCTTCGAAGAGGCCGACGAGGTAGGCCTCGCTGGCCTCCTGCAGGGCCATGACCGCGGAGCTCTGGAAGCGCAGGTCGGTCTTGAAGTCCTGGGCGATCTCGCGCACTAGGCGCTGGAATGGCAGCTTGCGGATGAGCAGCTCTGTGCTCTTCTGGTAGCGCCTGATTTCTCGCAGGGCGACGGTGCCCGGCCTGTAGCGGTGGGGCTTCTTGACGCCGCCGGTGGCGGGCGCGCTCTTCCTCGCCGCCTTGGTGGCGAGCTGTTTGCGCGGCGCCTTTCCGCCGGTGGACTTGCGGGCCGTTTGCTTTGTGCGGGCCATGGCGGTAGCGGTTAGCGGAAGCGGCGTGGAGGCGAGGTGCTGCGTCGGGTGCTGCCTTGACGACACGGGCGCGCGCCAGCGGCCGTGGTGCGCTTATATGCCCTCGGTTGCGCGTGGTGGGGGGAGGGCGGGCCAGAGTCTATATAGGGGGGCTGGCGCGTGCGCCGGGCGCAGACGCACGACTCGAGCTAGCGATGCCGCGTGAAACGGACGCACGCGCCGAGCGCTCCGCGCCACCGCTCGCTATTATGTCCACTGCGGACAGGGCCGCGTCCCTGCACGCACCGGGAGTCGAGTTGAGTACGTCGGGAGAGCACTCGCGGCCTTCCGATAGTACTCCTCCTCCATCGCGTAGCGTAGCCCCCGAAGGCAACGCATCAGCAGACAAGGCCGCGTCCTTGTACGCAACCAGAGTCGGTAGCAACACATCCGCCGAACCGACTGTTGAAACAGCGTGTGCTTCCTCTCACTCCCTCGATGCAGCGGAACTCCAGCGCATCGAAAAGGAGATGAGGGAGGCATGTATGGACACTGAAGGGAGCTACTACGTCCTCGATGACGAGAACGAGACTTCCGAAACCACAGCCAGCACCGCACCTGCAACAACAACGCCTGCAAACCAGGAAGCAGGAGCTGCGGAGGCTGCGCTGAACTCCTTGTTGGCACTCCTGCCGACGTCCAGCACAGCATTGGAGGCCCACGCCAACAGCGCCCCAAACCAGGACCACACCGCTGACATCACTGAAATGGAGCACCAATCCATTCAGACTCAGATTCAGAATAAGAGGAGGCATTCTGACGGTGACACTCCCGTGCCAGCTAATGCACGGAAGTTCAGGAAGGCAGCAGGCCCTCCCGCACGGCCGAAGGCGACGGCCAAAGGTCGTAGGCGCAGCAACGGAGAGGGAGCGCAACAGCAGGCAGACGCAGACGGCTTCCAACAAGTGAGGAAGCCGGCAAAGCGCGCCAATATCCCGTCCTCAACCCCGATAGCTGTGGAAAACCAATATAACGCGCTGAGCGACGACGACAGCGAAGACGATGTGCAGATGACGCCCGCACCGCCACGCCGCTCTAAACCGCCACCGCTGGTTCTGGATTACCCTGGCACGTTCCGCGAGCTGCAACAACTGCTGCAGAAGGTGCTAGGGAAGAACAACTTCATAATACGAGTGTCTGGGGAGCTGTTCAAAGTCCAAACGAACAGCACCACGGACTACATGATGCTCAATAAAACAGTAACAGACAAGGGCATCAAATTCTATACGTACTCCGCAACGAGAGAGAAACCACTGCGAGTCGTATACCGAGGGTTCTCCTACAAAACGGAACCCAGCCACATCAAAGAGGAGTTGGAGGACTTGGGATATGCTGTGAGCGGCGTGTCCAAAATGAAAAATCCACGCACGAGAAAAGACTCGCCGCTCTTCTGTGTGTACGCTCCCAACACAGAGCGCAACAGAGAGCTGTTCCAGCTCCGCTTAATAGCAAATTGCAGTGTGACACCTGAGAACCTGCGCACTAAACAACCTTACGCACAGTGCTTCAGGTGTCAGCAACTGGGCCACGTCCAGAAACACTGCAACATGGACGAGAGATGCGTGAGATGCGCAGGAGAACACGCATCTCGCGATTGCACAATCAAAGGCATACCACACAAGGACTTCACACCGAAGTGCGCCCTGTGTGGTGAAAACCACATGGCCACGTACAGAGGCTGTGAACGGCACATAGCATTCCTCGAGCGCGCACAAGGCCAGCAGCAGCGCGGAGGGAAGACGGCCAGAAGCGGGAAAACCGCATTCCGCGACTCGCAGAACTGGCCGGCATCCGGTCAGCCACAAAGGAGACGACGCCGCCGGACACGTGGAGGACGACGCGCCGGATACAACACAGCGCCGCCAGGGGCCAGCACCTCCCGGCCGAGCACGCAGCGGCAGCCGCCAATGGTCGGTAAGGCAGCTCGCGACGCGACCGGCAGTGCAGTCCCGGCCACCTCCCCTACGCGCGAGTCTCAAAACTTGCCGCGAGAGGGCAGCACCTCCCGGACGCAACCGGGCGAGTCAGCCGCCGAGTACAGCTCGTCGCCACCAGAGGGCAGCAGCATGCAGACGCTGCAGCCAACAGCCGGTAAGGCAGCCTCCGCGGCTACCTACTACACAATGTCGGAGGCCGCTACCGCGACGGAGTCCCGCAACTCGCCGCGTGGTGGCAGCACCTCACGGACACAGCCAGCGGCAACTGACGCCCAGCGAGGCGCGCCGCTCACAGGTGGCAGCACCGCACGGCCGCAGCCGGCACCCCGCGCTAACGCGTGGCCACGGCAGCGATCAGCTGATCCGACGACAGCTACTACTGCTACCGGGCGCGCGCAACGAGCACGCACAAATAACGAAGACGCAGCCTCCTGGCGGCGCCCTCCGAGAATAGACAGCCCCGTCGACTTCCCGGAGATGCGCCAGCGCGGAAACCGCTACCAACAGCGGCACAACGACGCGCCCCATCCTCCAAATCAACCACAGGAGGAAGACAAGGCCACCCAAATGCTGCAACTGCTGGCAGGCCTCATCGACAGGGTTCTCCACGTGATCGAGGACCTTCCTAACAAATATGCGGCGTCTGTGGAGAAGATCACACAGACGATTACCTTGGCCATCTCCACCAAACATGATGGATAGATACGACCGAGGCGTAAAAATCGGCGTCTTTAACGCCAACGGCTTGCGTCGCCAGGACGCGGAATTCAGAAACTTCATCTGCGACGAGAACCTGGACATCTGTCTCGTCGCAGAAACACACCTGAAGCCCGGCGTGAAAGTGGGAGTGGCCAACTACCACTGCTACCGGGACGACAGGCCCACCGCGGGTGGCGGCACGGCAGTGTACGTGAGGAGGACGCTGCGCCACCACAGAATTCATCTGCCCCAACTCGTCACAATAGAGGCCACTGGAGTAGCCGTACAAACGGACCAGGGGCAGATAAACTTTGTGGCAATATACAGACCTCCAAGGGGACTACTGCAGCCAGATGAGTTCGCGGCGCTGATTTCCCTCCCTGGAAACACATTCCTCGGAGGCGACGTCAACGCCAAGAACATCGTCTGGAACTCCAGGTCCACAAACACAAGTGGCCGCCGTCTACAACGGGTGGCCGAGCAGCACGGAGCGGCGGTGATAGGTCCCCACCAGCCGACCATCTTCCCGACGCGAAGAGGCGCGCAACCGGACGTCATAGACGTGGCCATCGTCCGCGGGGTGAGACACTTCATCTCCGCCACAACGAGGGCCACGATGGCGTCCGACCACGCCCCTGTGGTCTTTGAACTGAATGCCGACATCGTGCAAACGACCAAACGTGGCCACGACCTCAGGGGCATCACATGGGACACGTACCAAACAGTAATGGCGGCCAAAATCGGAGACGCGCCGAACCCGGCGGAACATGGTGCGGAAGCGGCGCTGCGGCACCTCACCCGAGGAGTCGCTGAAGCTGTGGCGGCAGCCACTCCAAACCAAAGAAGAGACAACGAGAAGCCACGCGCCAGAGAATTCCCGCAACACCTCAAAGCTGCCATCACGGAGAAGAATAGACTTCGCCGCGAATGGCAGCTAACACGGAACCCCGCAACGAAGCGGCAACTAAACAGGTTGCAGCGGGAAATTAAAGCAGCCGCCGACGCCCACAGAGTAGAAGAGTGGGCGCAGAAAGTCGCCTCCTTGAAAACGGAGGACGGAACGGCCTGGCACGCGGTGAAGGGATTCATCCGCCGCACCGCCAAAATACCGCCTCTGCAAGACGGGAACGTCTTCGTCAGCGAACCGGACGCAAAGGCCAACGCCCTCGCGGACGCGTTCGCTGAAAACTTCACCCCGGTGGAAGACCCCGTCGACCAGGCACACATGGCACTGGTGGAGGAACGACTTCCGGTCTTCCTGGCGGCCGAAGACAACGACACCGTCATCGAGCCGATCGAGGAAGCGGAAGTCGAGATCCAGCTGCGCAATCTCAACGGCAGGAAGGCAGGAGGCCCCGACCACGTCACAAACCAGCTCCTCAAGCAACTGCCGCCCATCGCAATCGGGCACCTCGCGGGGATCTTCAACTCGATCATCCACACTGGCGTATTTCCAGAGTGCTGGAAGCACGCCGAGATCGTGGCCCTACCCAAACCAGGGAAGGATCACAGGCGGGCGAACAACTACCGCCCGATCAGCCTGCTGCCAGCACTCTCGAAGGTCTTCGAGAGGTTGTACCTGCGGCGGCTTGGAAGTCACATCGACGCGGAAGGCATCCTGCCCGACGAGCAGTTTGGATTCCGGAAGGGACACTCCACCACACAGCAACTACTGCGGCTGACAGAGGAAGCATTCTGTGCCCTGGACCGACGCGAGTACTTCGGCGCGCTTCTGCTCGACGTGTCTCGTGCATTTGATTCAGTGTGGCACAATGGTCTCCTTTATAAACTATTTACATTGGGGATTCCTGGGCCACACGTGAAACTCCTGCAGAGTTACCTCGCGGGCCGCACGTTTCACGTACGGGCAGACTGTGGAATCTCCACAGAACGCCGAATACTCGCCGGAGTCCCGCAAGGTTCGGTCCTGGGTCCAGTGCTATACTCGCTGTACACTGCCGACCTTCCGCGTACAGATCGGGTGCAACTCGCCCTGTACGCGGACGACACGGCAGTGTACTGCCGCAGCATGCAGCCGCAACTCCTGCAAAGGCGACTGCAAACCGCAGCCAACAACCTGGAAGACTGGGCGGCAAAGTGGCGGCTGGCGTACAACGCCGCCAAATCACAGGCAATAGTCATTGCCCACCGGAACGTACCGGCTGACCTTCAGGAGATAGCACTAAGAGGAAGACCGGTACCCTGGAGCGCAACGGCAAAATATCTGGGCGTCACACTAGACAAACGTCTAACGTGGCGCCCACACATTGAAGAAACGAGGAAAAAGGCAATGGGGCGCATGCACATGTTGTACCCCATTCTAAATCCAAGATCTTCATTGCCAGACCACCTAGGGGTGATCCTCTACAAATCCGTCATACGACCAGTGCTGGAATACGCCGCGGTCGTATGGGGAAACACGGCTCCGACCAACATGAAACGGATCCAGGCAGTGCAGAACAGAGCACTGAAATGGGCACTCCATCTGCCAATGGACTTCCCAACAGAGGAACTCCACCAGATAGCGGACATCGAAAGACTCCGAAAAAGAATAGAAAAACAGGCCGTAAAATTTTACAACACCGCCGAAACGTCGCACAACGGGAAAATACGACTACTCGGCAGCCGAGAAGAGTGGAGAGCGCATCTGCGCTGGCCACACCATCTTCGTCAGGCACGCTGACGAAGAAGCAACCAATCTCAAAATTAAAGCACCAAACCACATGGATAACCAAACGCAAGGAAACTAAAGATCTCACAAAAAGAAGAAATGGAAGGAAGAGCACACCACGTGCTGAAACTTCGTAAAATTGCAGAAACCCACAAAGGAGTTTCGACAAAAGGTGCAGCGGCCGGGCGCAGACCGTAGCCGACTCGCTAGCGCCGGGTGAGGAGCCAGCCGCTGCAGCAGACGTTTTGCTTGCCTTGAGCTTTTTTTGAGGATTTAGAAGAGATGACTGGCCGCGGCAAGGGAGGAAAGGGGCTCGGCAAGGGTGGCGCCAAGCGGCACCGCAAGGTGTTGCGCGACAACATCCAGGGCATCACGAAGCCCGCGATCCGCCGCCTGGCTCGCAGGGGCGGCGTGAAGCGCATCTCTGGTCTGATCTACGAGGAGACCCGCGGAGTGCTGAAGGTGTTCCTGGAGAACGTGATCCGCGACGCGGTGACGTACACTGAGCACGCCAAGCGCAAGACTGTGACGGCCATGGACGTGGTGTACGCCCTGAAGAGGCAGGGGCGCACCCTGTACGGTTTCGGCGGTTAGGCGCGTCGCAGCCGGTGTGCTGTGCCGCGTTGGCCTTCCCGCGGCCGTGGGAGAGACGAAAACGGCCCTTTTCAGGGCCACCACACTGTTCGGAAATTGAAAAGTGCGAAAGAGTCTGTGTTGTTGCTGCGTGTGTTGCCTGCCTGCCTGCCTGCCTTCTTTCTTTCATTCTTCATTTCGTTTGCGTTTGACTGACGTGACTGGGAGAAAGGAAAGGAAGCGGGTCTTGTGTGTGTGTGTGTGTGTGTGTGTGTGTGTGCGTGCGTGCGAGAGAGGGCGTTGTGTGTTTGTTTTGTTTATCGATCGATGGAGACGCCGGGCTGTGTGGTGTTGTTGTTGTGCGAGAGGCGGTGAATATTTGCGTGGTTTCGGCTGTGTGTTTGCGGCGGCGTTGGAGTTGCCGAGGCAAGGCGTGCCCATAGGCGGCCGGATCAGCTGTTTCGTTTGTATGGGGCGCGCGGGAGTGGAGGGCGGTGTGTCGACACGCTCGTTTAACAGTGGTGATTATTGCTGTCGTTGTCGTTTGGAAGGCGACTGTGCGTGCGTGGAGGTGCTTGAGGCAAACGAAACAAAACAAGGGAAATGTGTGTGTGTGTGTGTGTGTGTGTGTGTGTGTGTGTTTGTTGGGCCACACGGGCTGTGGACGACAAGATGGCGGCGGCTCTTCTTGTTCTTTTCTCTTTTAGTCCTCTACCGTTAGAGGGGGAGTTGTCGCCTGTGGACATTTGCTCCTCTTTTCTGTGTGTTGTTCTTATCTTTGGTAGTGTGCTTTTTCGGACGTTGCTGTTTGTTGAGAGTGATTATGTGTTCTGTTTGTGCTACTGCTGGAGTAGCGACTCGGGTCTTGCACATCTGTCCCTGTGGTGTTCATATTGCCCAAGGGTCAAGACGTAATAGCCATTTTCTGAATTCGGCGCGGTGGCGTCGAACGCTTCTGCCAGGGCGCGGAATCGTGTTGTGGGTGGTTCTAGGCAGGTCTGCCGCGGGGACGTGTAAGGCCCGTCGTAGAGCGCTCTGCTTTGGACCCTTCTGTAGGCGATGCATCGTCGATCTGGCTGCATAGCCCCATACAGGGCGCGCATATTTCCAGTATCGCTACCCCTGTTGCGGGGTCGAGGGAACAGGGGTACAGGATCTGCATCCTGGCGTGAGCGTTTGTGCCAAGTCCCCCTATGTGACACTTGGATGTCAGGCGTGACACCGAGGTACCTCGCAGAATATCTCCCCCTGCAATCGTAGCAGTTGGTATGGTCCTTGTTGCCGGCGGCGGCTGTGGAAGTGAAGTTAAAGTAAAGTAAAGCAAAGCGCGGCGAGGACGACTGAAATTTTGCTTTGGACGTAGGTTTGTGTGGTGGCCCTGAAAAGGGCCGATTGTTGTGAGCCGAGCCGGGCCGGCAAAGCGCGTTGCGTGCAGGGGAGCACGCAGCGCTGCTGGGCGGCGGGTCCGCGTGCCGATTGCCTGGCCTCTCTGTTTAGGCCTTCTTCTCGGTCTTCTTTGGCAGCAGGACGGCCTGGATGTTGGGCAGGACACCACCCTGTGCGATGGTGACGCCCGACAGGAGCTTGTTGAGCTCCTCGTCGTTGCGGATGGCAAGCTGCAGGTGGCGCGGGATGATGCGCGTCTTCTTGTTGTCGCGGGCCGCGTTTCCGGCCAGCTCGAGCACCTCAGCCGCGAGGTACTCCATGACGGCGGCGAGGTAGACGGGCGCCCCGGCGCCGACGCGCTCGGCGTAGTTTCCCTTGCGCAGGAGGCGGTGGATTCTGCCGACCGGGAACTGGAGCCCGGCCCTGCTTGAGCGGGACTTTGACTTGCCCTTGACCTTGCCTCCCTTTCCGCGTCCGGACATGGCGATGCGCTGTGGTGTAAAAACGAGACGAGACGAACGACGGTGCGAGCCGCAGCGAGTCGAGCAGCGGAGTGGCGGCGCCGCCAGGGGTGGGGGTCCTTTATGCTCTCGGGTGCGGCGGCCGGTTGCGCTCGCGGCCCATTGGTCGGCGGCCGCAACGGGGCGAGCTGGTAAAGGTGCGGCGGCGGGGCGCGCTGGGTGCCACTGTGTGGGGAGACGCTGACTAGAGCGGAGCGCTTGCTGCTGGTGTTGCTGCCGTACGTTCTTGTTTGTTTGCGATGCCGCCCAAGACTAGCGGGAAGGCCGCCAAGAAGGCTGGCAAGGCGCAGAAGAACATTTCGAAGGGCGACAAGAAGAAGAAGCGCAAGAGGAAGGAGAGCTATGCCATCTACATCTACAAGGTGCTGAAGCAGGTGCACCCTGACACGGGCATCTCGTCGAAGGCGATGAGCATCATGAACAGCTTCGTGAACGACATTTTCGAGCGCATCGCGGCCGAGGCGTCTCGCCTGGCGCACTACAACAAGCGCTCGACCATCACGTCCCGCGAGATCCAGACCGCTGTGCGGCTGTTGCTGCCTGGCGAGCTGGCCAAGCACGCCGTGAGCGAGGGCACGAAGGCGGTGACCAAGTACACGAGCTCCAAGTAAGGAGGTGGCTCTGGAATGGAAGGAGATCCTCCGTTGCGAGAGCGGCAAAACGGCCCTTTTCAGGGCCACCAAATGGCCTTTGCGGGAAGGGCGGAATTGTTGTTGTTGTTGTTGTTTATGTTTGTTTTGTTTTTGTTGTGTGTGTGAGTGGGTGGACGGCGGCAATAGCTACCGCTTTGGTTGCGACGCGACGCGACGGGGTGGGGTGGCCGATGCGATGAATTTGATTGTTGGGGGCGCGTCGCGTGTTGCGGGGTACGGCCACGGTGTGACGTGGAATGGAGGCACGTGCGCACAACTCGTTGTCTGCGAGGGGGGGAAGTGCGATCGGTGATGTGCCCTTTGGATGGAGGTGCCGGTTAGTTACGTGACGGGTGGAAACGAAACGCGATTGTTGGGAATGTCAGTGTGTAACGACGGCCGTTTGCGGGTCGGTTTGCACGCCATATATGGCGAGGGTGAAATGTGTCTGTAAATGCAGCGTGGAGGCGTGTGAGTGACGTTTAAATGAACGCGCATTGAGACACCAATGTGTATTGCATTGTACGGGCGACACGCACGATGATGTACCTTTCCTCCGACTCTGATTTCGATAGTCGTGTCTGACTGACTGTGTCTGCTTGTGTGCGTACGACGCACGCACACCGACGTCGTCATTGAAGATGCATGCACGCGTGGTCCAGTGCAGTACAGTAGAGTAAGCGCGACGCTAGAAGACGACGGTCGCTTTGGCGAATGTGCGTACACGTGTTTGTGTGTGTCGGTGGTGTGGTCCGATCCGTCGCCTCTGGGACACTGTCGATCGGCGCGGTACACCGGCATCACGCAACGAACGGACGGACGTCTTGAACACCCGTCGCACCGTCATACCGTTGGTACACCGTCGCGCTGAGGACGGTTACCGAAAGGTGGACGAACCTCTGATCGGTCGAATGTCTGGGCAGAACGTGAGGAGAGAATGGTGGAGGAAAGGACGGAGGGAAAAAAAAAGAGCGAAAAAACGGAAAAAAACAAGAACGAAACAAAACGGAGAAACGCTGTGTAGAGCAACGGAACGTTCCCGTGTCGGAGGTGTATTGTAGCCGCACTGAAATGCGTGTAACGGCGCGGCGGCAAGTGTCTTGCCGTGGTGAACGTTACCTTTGACGGCTGAATTGTGCGTTGCGTTGCTTTGCTTTCCCGGATGTGTATGTAACGTTCGTTGAGATGGTTCTGAGGAAGAATGTGCGACAGTGCCCGTGCCGTCTATGTTCGTGTGCAGAGCCATTGTGTGTGTGTGTACGGAATGATGTCTGTAGGTGTTAGTGAACATGTTTTACCAGTGGGGGAAATGGATCGTCGATGGTTGCCGTCGCGGTCGAGATGAGATAACGCACGCACCCTCCCTCCCTCCCTCCCTCCCTCCCTACATGAAGGTGTCAAGAAAGTGTGTTAACCGGGGTTTGTTTGTCTTTCGTTAAAGGGAAGGGACGAGAGAGAGAGAGAGAGAGAGAGAGAGAGAGAAAAGCGAAGTGGGATGGTGCGTTCATTTTGTGTGTGTGTGTGTGTGTAGTTTTGAGAATTGCGTCCGGGAATGGCGGTGGGCGTGCCCTGCATGTGGCCCGGAAGGCTGTTCGTTTCGCGGTAGTGTGTGGACAGGGGATGGGCACGCGTAACGCTGCTGGCATGGCATTCGGGAGATGGGAGGGGGCAAACGAAGAAAACAAGACGCACGCGGAGGCTATAAAGACGGGAGGGGCGCGGTGTGGGTGGCTTGCGCTGCGCTCGGCTGGCGCGTGCGGCGTTGTTTTTGTGCAAAAGAAGAGAAAACGAATGGGTTGCCGGGAGGGGGCCGTTGTGGTGTAGCCGCAGACGCGGCTGTCAGTGAACGTGGTGAGACCGACGGATGCGGGAGGGGCGGGGCGGGGGCGGCGGTGAGAGCGGGGAAAACACTAGAAGAAGGAGAAAAACGCTGCTGCAACCAACATAAATAAAATGAGGCCTTTTGTAACCTGCCAGCAACAAAACAACAACAAAAAGAAAGGTCTATCAACATTGAATGTAAATGGAAATGGACCCAAGTGTAACCTCCCCGCACAAATAGTCGTAAGTAAGTAAGCGAGTGAGTGAATGATGATGAAAATGTGCCGGAATGTTGTTAACGTCCCTAGAAAATGAACGAACGAACGAAGATTGATGAGAAACGCGCGGTAATATGATGAATGGAAATAATGAACCATGAACATCTCAACAGACATAATTGAAAACCCGATAAAGGTTGTAAGGGCAGCGCTGGCTGACCTTTCGGCCCTGTATTCTGAAACGTCCCCCTTTGAACAACAATGTGTACAAAACTGTGCTTAAACTGACACACAATATTTTGAGCGCAACGCAATCTGACTATCAAAGATCCCTGCAAAAGAATGGCCCTGAGTAACATTAAAGTACACCTTTCGGAAATCACTTACGTCACAAAAATCTTCATTAGTCGAACTACTGCAATACAGCGAGCACCACTGCTGCCAGCTAAATAAGAGATTCAAACTACGGAGGGCACCAACTACTGATAGGGATAGTTAGCAAAGTAAAGATGTTTAATAGAGAACAACAAACAATGTATTTACCCTGAATATCATCACCAGTCATAATATATATGTAATTTGAAAAGTCCGCCATCTCTCTCCTCACATGCACCAGTGCTGGCGGCTCACCCCTAACTGCGCAACGCTACGCGCTGTTCACATCCAGCTATAGCAGTTCATGACAACAATGCAAACTAGCCACAGACTGCACACAGCACAGGCAGTGATTTTCACGCAGAGCGCTACGTGGCGTTACCAATATAAAAAATCTAAACAAACAGCCTATGTACAAATTAGAAGAAAAAGAGCAAAAGATCGTTACGTCAATAAAAAAAAAAAAAAAAAAAAACAAACAAAAAGACAAAAGAGAAAACAAACTGCATCTATATGTGCTCTTAACTGTAGATACCTGTACACAGCTTCGTGCAATGAATGCCGGCTCACATTTAATGTTGATTGTTGGAGGAAATGCGTAGGAAATATTCTTTAAATGGAAATGAATGGTTGTACGCTAAAAAAGTTAGTTTGGAAACAAAGTATTATTGGGGCATTTTGTTGTGAAGAAAATAGTTACAATTGACATACATTATTAGATTTGCGCAATGCAGCTTCATTACCTTACCTTTAATAACAATATGCATCGTCCCGAACGGAGACCAGAGTCGCGAGAAGAGCACGCCGCCGCCCGCTCAGTACAATCGTCCACTCGCCAATACTGTCGACTGACTGCTACCTCTCCCGACCCGCCACATATAGATGACAACTGTTCCTGCCGACGCGCTACGTGCTACTAGTGTCGTGTGGCGCAGACTAGCGACGATAAGAAACTCTCTGGTCAGAGATTGTGTCGTGCCTCGCCATCGCTGGTAATGAGTACATACGTGTTTCAGCGCGCGTACCGGAACACGCAGTGCGGAGCCCAGAGACTGTGTTGTCGAGGCCGTCGACGCAGTGCATGTCGGTCGGTCGGTCGGTCGAGTGCGTGCGGGGGGGCAGAGAGGCAGCGTCGGCACGGAGATGCACGCACGGGGGGCTGCGGCGTGGCGCGTTTGCGGTAGGCGCCTTTGGTGGCAACGGCCGGGACAAGCAGCGGTGTATGGTGTGGTGCGGGCCGGACAGGGGCGGAGGAGGAGGAGGCGGCGCGACGATGGCATTGGGGCGGAAACGGGGACGGCGACGGCGGATGTTGAGAGGCGTCACGCGCGGACCGACACAGACGCACAGATAGATAGGGAGGAAGAAGAGGGGGCGGCTGGTGAGTGCAATTTAGGCGGTAGACACAAGAGGTCGGCACGGCATTTGCGTGATGTGGCGTTGTGACGGGGTGTGCTCGCTTGCCTCGTTTTGTCGATGCGCGCAGGAAGATGTGCAGAGCAGCGGCGGGCGGCTCGGTTCGGTTTGGCCCGGCGGGCCGCGCTGTTGTCGCGGACGTGAGCGCCCCCTGGCGGGTGGCCGGAGGCGGCGCGGCGTGTTGGACGTGTGGCTGGCGGCAGTGCACAATTGCGAGTGGCTGGCGGTGTGGCGGTTGGCGCGTCGGCCGGCCGAGAGAGAGGAGAGGTATGTGTTTGCGGGCGCCTTTGCTGCGCGGCGTCGTGCAGGGAGGGCGGGCGCTTGTCGACTGTGTGACTGTGTGGCGAATTGGCGGCGTTGTGCTGCGGCCGAAGGCGTCGGGAAAGGAGAGTTGGTCGTGATGTCATGTCGCGCCGTGTCATGTTTGCGAAACGGCTGCCGAGAGGTGTGGTGGTAGCGAGCCGGTCGGTGTCAGTGCGATGGGAATGTGCGTTTGGCGGTTTTCGGTGTGCTTTTTGCGGCGTGAGAGTGGGGCGGGCGGGCGGGCGGGCAGGCAGGCAGGCAGGCAGGCAGGCAGGCAGGCAGGCAGGCAGGCTTGCTGTTGTTGGTTCCTTGTGTCTTGTGTGTAGCTTGATGGCAACGTGGAAGGACGCCGGTTTCGAGCCGTGCGTGTGGTTGTCGACGTTGACTGGTTGGGGTGTGCCGTTGCACGTGCATGTTTGGGTCGTTGGTGTGGTTTTGGCTGGCTGGCTGGCTGGCTGTGTGTGTGTACGACGGGAAGGGGGAGGCGGCGGTGGATAGTGCAGTAGTTGTGTCGTTGCCACGGGCGTCGGGTGCGGCTGTGCGTAGTGGCGGAAAGGTGTCGGTTGCGGGAAGCGAGGCCGTCGTTGGCGGTGTCGCGTGCCTTCGTGAATCGAGTGGGGCGGGGAAAGGAGCAGCGTGCCGCTGCGTCGTGGCCGTTAGCCAGAGGCTGTGCTTTGATAGTTTTGTGGACGGTTCGTGCGAGGCGATTTGTTGCCTGCCCTATGTTTGTTTGTTTGTTTGTTGTTTTCGGAGACGACGACTGGATGGTGGCGTGCGCGCGAGCGAAGTGGCGGTGTGCGTTTCCCGTGTCGACTGCCGACTGCCGACTGCCGGCTGCCGGCTGGCGACAGGTGCGCCGTCGGTGGGGTGGGTGGCCGGCACAAGTAGAGGCGGCGGCGTCGTTGCGGTGTGTTTGTGTTGTCGGCTGTGTCGGCGACAGCTGTTTGTGCGGTGCGTGTGAATGGTGGTGCAAACGTGTGTGCTGGCGTTGAGGCTGCGACCGCGGCGTGTTGTTGGTTGATGTTGAACAGCGGCTGTGTGCGGTGGTGGTGTTGCCGCACGTGCATCCGGCCCGGCGCGGAAAGCGCAGTTGCGGCGGCTCTTCGGTGCCAGCCACGTCGCGTGAGCGGCGGGTTGCTCTGGTCGACACGTGGTGCTCTGGTTTGTTGTTTGGTGCCCTTTGGCCGGTGGGTGGTCCGTGTGTCTCGGTATCTGGTCGTGGTCGTGCTGCCCGTTTGTCGGCGTTGTCTGTGGCTTCGCTTTTGTTTTTGCGGCGTGCCGACGACCCGACGCGACCTTTACACCCAAAGTGTGGCGCCCGAAGGTGAACCAACGTAATCCGACCTCGGCGCTTAAGCTCTAAGCCTAAGCTGAGCGAACCGAACCTGTAGCGTTGCGTAGCGTGAGGTGAGGTGCGGTGAGGTCAGCCTCAGCGCCAAGTAAGCCAAGCTGTCCGGCCGTGAGGTGGGTGGGTGGTGGTAGGTAGGTAGGTAGGTAGGTAGGTAGGTGCGGCTGCTGCGGCCACCTGACGCCCGACGTGTGTTTGAATGCTTAACCTAAGTTTGAGGCTTAACCTAACCCAAGTGGCCTTAACCTAACCTAACCTAACCTAACTTCGGACGCCCGACGTGTGTTTGAATGCTTAACCTAAGTTTGACGCTTAACCTAACACCGACCCTTAACCTAACCCAAGTGCCCCTAACCTAACCTTAATGTAACGTAACCTAACCCAACCTCTGACGCCTGACGTGTGTTTTGAATGCTTAACCTAACCCAAGTGCCCTTAACCTAACGCACGTCCACCGAACGTAACCGAGACGTGTGAACCTAATGTCTAACTCGTAACGCGTGATGTTGGCTGTCGTGTGTGCTGACGGCAGATTGGGTTGGTCTGTAGTTGCGGATTTCGGTTTGCCTCGGGCGAGGGGTTGGCTCGTAAGCGGCGAGGGGCGCTCCGGCGGAGCATGTTGCTTTGCAGGCGGCGCCCGTTTTTTGCGGCGGGCACAATTGAAATTGTTGGGAAACGAACGAAAGGGCTGTGAATGTTGGCGGGCGAGAGGAGGAGGACGTGGCCCGACGGCTGCGGGCCGATCGGGAAACGGTGGGAGGGCGATGGGGCGGCGGAGGTGCGTTTGCACGGCCGTCATCGCCGCACGCCTCCGCTTGTGTGGCTGTGGCGCCGGCCGCGCTGGCCGGGCTGCCGCGGCGACGGTGTGGGGCTTTTGCCGAAGGTTTGGCCATTGTGGCCGGTCGCCGGCTGGGGCTGTGGGGGCGGCATTTGGGCGTGGGCGGCGATTCTCGGCGGGCCGACCCAGGCTGTAGCGCGCGGTGGCTGCAGTTTGGCCGTGGTTTGCGGCGCTGCCGTGGCGACTGGTTGGCGACTGTGGTGTGGCTGTGTGTAGCCCCATCCTCGGTGGTTTGAAAGGCGCGGGTGGTTGTGGCGCAGGTGTGGGGCTGCTCCGCACAGGCTGTCGGACGTTGGGCGGTAGCAAGCGCGGGAGGCGCGGCGCGGCGGCGCGCAGAGTGGCGGCCGCTCTCTCGGCCGTCCGCGCCCGCCCGCGACACTGGCTGGGCCTGTGGCGCGAGGCGGCTATTCCTCTGCTGTGCGCTCCGCTCGCTGCGTGTCTCCTCTCGCTCTCGCTGCTCGCTGTGTTGTGTGTTAACGCGCGTCGTAAATGGCAGATCAGGCGGCTACGAACGAGACTGCTGCGGCACCCGCCGCCACCGGCACTACGAAGAAGGCAAAGTCTGCGTCGGCTGCGAAGAAGCCGCGCGCCAAGCCTGCGCACCCGCGCACCTCTGAGATGGTGACGGCCGCCATCAAGAGTCTGAAGGAGCGCGGCGGATCGTCGCTGCAGGCGATCAAGAAGTACATTGCCGCGCACTACAAGCTGGACGCGGAGAAGCTGGCGCCGTTTATCAAGAAGTACCTCAAGTCGGCCGTGGTGGCGGGCGAGCTGGTGCAGACGAAGGGGAAGGGCGCGTCCGGCTCTTTCAAGCTTGCCGGCGCCGGCGGCGGGGCGGCTGAGGGCGGCAAGGCTCGTGCTGGCGGTGCCAAGAAGAAGCGCGCCGCTCCGGCCAGCAAGGAGAAGAAGGGCGCCCGTGCGGCCGGCGCAAAGAAGGCTGGTGGCGTGAAGGCGGCGACTGGTCGGAAGGCGGGCGCCGCCAAGAAGGCGTCTGCGGCGTCGGCCGCTCCCGCCGGTGCGAAGAAGGCGGCTGCTGCCAAGCCGGCCAAGGCCAAGTCGCCGTCGAAGGCGAAGAAGGCCGCCAAGGTTCCGACGAAGAAGCCGAAGGCGCCGCGCCCGAAGAAGGCGACGACGCCGTCTAAGGCGAAGGCTTCGCCCAAGAAGAAGAAGTAGAGGAGAAGAAGAGAGGAATGGGAAAGGAAGGGTTGGCGGTTGACTCCGTCGTCCGCACCCCCCGTCCCCGTCGTCTAGTGGCGCGCAACAGACGCGCGGCCCAAAACGGCCCTTCTCAGGGCCATCAAAGCACGTCGGGAAGGTTTTGATTGTCGTGTTTGTGTTGCGGTGTGGTTGTGTCGTCTGGCGTTTCTGTATGCCCGTGTGTGGATACTGTTTGCGTGCCGTGGTGGTTGGATTGCGGGGGGTCGGTGGCGGGTGCGGGCGGCGGTAGCGGTTGATTGTCGCCGTTTTTGGTCGCGGCCGGCCGACGGTTGGTTTTGTGTCATGTTGTTTGAATACTTTGGTTTGCCTGCCTGCCTGCCTGCCTGCCGTCTTCTCGGATGTGTCTTGTCTTGTGTGTGTGTGTGTGTTCTTGGATGGAACGGGGGCGGGGGACGTTGAGATGTGGGGAAAGGGTCGGTGGCGTTGGACGTGCCTGGCTTTTTGTTTGTTTCTCCTTTCGAAACGAAGCGGCGGCCGGCCGTGTGGTTGACGGCGTCGGCCGATGGGTATTGTGCGGCGCGCCGGGGAGGGATGATGTTGATTGTTGCGCGCGCCAGCAAGCTGGCAGAGGAGAGCGGCTGTGGCGGACGGACGGGAAGTGGAAGTGGTGTTTTGTCTTTGGTTCTGTGGTTGTGGGGCGAGAGGCGACCGACAAAGTTTGCTCGCGACGGAGTGATGTTAGTGGCCCTTAAAAGGGCCGTTTTGTTTGTTTGCGTGCGTGGGCGGTGCCCAGCGGCTGGCGCGGTGTTTAGGCGCGCTCGCCGCGGATGCGGCGCGCGAGCTGGATGTCCTTGGGCATGATGGTGACGCGCTTGGCGTGGATTGCGCACAGGTTGGTGTCTTCGAAGAGGCCGACGAGGTAGGCCTCGCTGGCCTCCTGCAGGGCCATGACCGCGGAGCTCTGGAAGCGCAGGTCGGTCTTGAAGTCCTGGGCGATCTCGCGCACTAGGCGCTGGAATGGCAGCTTGCGGATGAGCAGCTCTGTGCTCTTCTGGTAGCGCCTGATTTCTCGCAGGGCGACGGTGCCCGGCCTGTAGCGGTGGGGCTTCTTGACGCCGCCGGTGGCGGGCGCGCTCTTCCTCGCCGCCTTGGTGGCGAGCTGTTTGCGCGGCGCCTTTCCGCCGGTGGACTTGCGGGCCGTTTGCTTTGTGCGGGCCATGGCGGTAGCGGTTAGCGGAAGCGGCGTGGAGGCGAGGTGCTGCGTCGGGTGCTGCCTTGACGACACGGGCGCGCGCCAGCGGCCGTGGTGCGCTTATATGCCCTCGGTTGCGCGTGGTGGGGGGAGGGCGGGCCAGAGTCTATATAGGGGGGCTGGCGCGTGCGCCCGGAATCCCGCAGCAAAGCGACAACTGAACAGGATGCAGCGGGAGATTAAAGCAGCCGCCGACGCCCACAGAATTGAAGAGTGGTCGCAGAAAGTCGCCTCCCTTAAAACAGAGGACGGAACGGCATGGCACGCGGTGAAAGGATACATCCGCCGCACTGCCAAACTACCGCCACTGCAAGTCGGGAACGTCTTTGTCAGCGAACCGGACGCAAAGGCCAACGCCCTCGCGGACGCGTTCGCTGAAAACTTCACCCCGGTGGAAGACCCCGTCGACCAGGCACACATGGCACTGGTTGAGGAGCGACTCCCGGTCTTCCTAGCGGCCGAGGACAATGACACCGTCATCGAGCCGATAGAAGAAGCGGAGGTCGAGATCCAGCTACGCCATCTCAACGGCAGGAAGGCAGGAGGCCCAGATCTCGTCACGAACCAGCTCCTCAAGCAACTGCCGCCCATCGCAATCGGGCACCTCACGGGGATCTTCAACGCCATCATCCAAACCGGCGTATTTCCAGAGTGCTGGAAGCACGCCGAGATCGTGGCACTACCCAAACCAGGGAAGGATCACAGGCGGGCGAACAACTACCGCCCGATCAGCCTGCTGCCAGCACTCTCGAAGGTCTTCGAGAGGATATACCTGAGGCGGCTCGGAAATCACATCGACGTGGAAGGCATCCTGCCAGACGAGCAGTTTGGATTCCGAAAGGGACACTCCACGACACAGCAACTACTGCGGCTGACAGAGGAAGCATTCTGTGCCCTGGACCGACGCGAGTACTTCGGCGCGCTTCTGCTCGACGTGTCTCGTGCATTTGATTCAGTGTGGCACAATGGTCTCCTTTATAAACTATTTACATTGGGGATTCCTGGGCCACACGTGAAGCTCCTGCAGAGTTACCTCGCGGGTCGCACGTTTCACGTACGGGCAGACTGTGGAATCTCCACAGAACGCCGAATACTCGCCGGAGTCCCGCAAGGTTCGGTCCTGGGTCCAGTGCTATACTCGCTGTACACTGCCGACCTTCCGCGTACAGATCGGGTGCAACTCGCCCTGTACGCGGACGACACGGCAGTGTACTGCCGCAGCATGCAGCCGCAACTCCTGCAAAGGCGACTGCAAACCGCAGCCAACAACCTGGAAGACTGGGCGGCAAAGTGGCGGCTGGCGTACAACGCCGCCAAATCACAGGCAATAGTCATTGCCCACCGGAACGTGCCGGCTGACCTCCAGGAGATAACACTAAGAGGAAGACCGGTACCCTGGAGCGCAACGGCAAAATATCTGGGCGTCACACTAGACAAACGTCTAACGTGGCGCCCACACATTGAAGAAACAAGGAAAAAGGCAATGGGGCGCATGCACATGATGTACCCCATTTTAAATCCGAGATCTTCATTACCGGACCACCTTGGGGTGATCCTCTACAAAGCCCTCATACGGCCAGTGCTGGAATACGCCGCGGTCGTATGGGGAAACACGGCACCCACCAACTTACAACGGATCCAGGCAGTGCAGAACAGAGCACTGAAATGGGCTCTCCATCTGCCAATGGACTTCCCAACTGAGGAACTCCACCAGATAGCGAACGTCGAAAGACTTCGAAGAAGAATTGAAAAGCAGGCTGTAAAATTTTACACCACCGCCGAATCGTCGCAGAACGGGAAAATACGACTACTCGGCAGCCGAGAAGAGTGGAGAGCGCATCTGCGCTGGCCACACCATCTTCGTCAGGCACGCTGACGAAGAAGCAACCAATCTCAAAATTAAAGCACCAAAACATGGATAACCAAAAGCAAGGACACTAAAGATCTCACAAAAAGAAGAAATGGAAGGAAGAGCACACAACGTGCTGAAACTTCGTAAAATGCAGAAACCCACAAAAGGAGTTTCGACAAAAAAGGTGCAGCGGCCGGGCGCAGACCGTAGCCGACTCGCTAGCGCCGGGTGAGGAGCCAGCCGCTGCAGCAGACGTTTTGCTTGCCTTGAGCTTTTTTTGAGGATTTAGAAGAGATGACTGGCCGCGGCAAGGGAGGAAAGGGGCTCGGCAAGGGTGGCGCCAAGCGGCACCGCAAGGTGTTGCGCGACAACATCCAGGGCATCACGAAGCCCGCGATCCGCCGCCTGGCTCGCAGGGGCGGCGTGAAGCGCATCTCTGGTCTGATCTACGAGGAGACCCGCGGAGTGCTGAAGGTGTTCCTGGAGAACGTGATCCGCGACGCGGTGACGTACACTGAGCACGCCAAGCGCAAGACTGTGACGGCCATGGACGTGGTGTACGCCCTGAAGAGGCAGGGGCGCACCCTGTACGGTTTCGGCGGTTAGGCGCGTCGCAGCCGGTGTGCTGTGCCGCGTTGGCCTTCCCGCGGCCGTGGGAGAGACGAAAACGGCCCTTTTCAGGGCCACCACACTGTTCGGAAATTGAAAAGTGCGAAAGAGTCTGTGTTGTTGCTGCGTGTGTTGCCTGCCTGCCTGCCTGCCTTCTTTCTTTCATTCTTCATTTCGTTTGCGTTTGACTGACGTGACTGGGAGAAAGGAAAGGAAGCGGGTCTTGTGTGTGTGTGTGTGTGTGTGTGTGTGTGTGCGTGCGTGCGAGAGAGGGCGTTGTGTGTTTGTTTTGTTTATCGATCGATGGAGACGCCGGGCTGTGTGGTGTTGTTGTTGTGCGAGAGGCGGTGAATATTTGCGTGGTTTCGGCTGTGTGTTTGCGGCGGCGTTGGAGTTGCCGAGGCAAGGCGTGCCCATAGGCGGCCGGATCAGCTGTTTCGTTTGTATGGGGCGCGCGGGAGTGGAGGGCGGTGTGTCGACACGCTCGTTTAACAGTGGTGATTATTGCTGTCGTTGTCGTTTGGAAGGCGACTGTGCGTGCGTGGAGGTGCTTGAGGCAAACGAAACAAAACAAGGGAAATGTGTGTGTGTGTGTGTGTGTGTGTGTGTGTGTGTGTTTGTTGGGCCACACGGGCTGTGGACGACAAGATGGCGGCGGCTCTTCTTGTTCTTTTCTCTTTTAGTCCTCTACCGTTAGAGGGGGAGTTGTCGCCTGTGGACATTTGCTCCTCTTTTCTGTGTGTTGTTCTTATCTTTGGTAGTGTGCTTTTTCGGACGTTGCTGTTTGTTGAGAGTGATTATGTGTTCTGTTTGTGCTACTGCTGGAGTAGCGACTCGGGTCTTGCACATCTGTCCCTGTGGTGTTCATATTGCCCAAGGGTCAAGACGTAATAGCCATTTTCTGAATTCGGCGCGGTGGCGTCGAACGCTTCTGCCAGGGCGCGGAATCGTGTTGTGGGTGGTTCTAGGCAGGTCTGCCGCGGGGACGTGTAAGGCCCGTCGTAGAGCGCTCTGCTTTGGACCCTTCTGTAGGCGATGCATCGTCGATCTGGCTGCATAGCCCCATACAGGGCGCGCATATTTCCAGTATCGCTACCCCTGTTGCGGGGTCGAGGGAACAGGGGTACAGGATCTGCATCCTGGCGTGAGCGTTTGTGCCAAGTCCCCCTATGTGACACTTGGATGTCAGGCGTGACACCGAGGTACCTCGCAGAATATCTCCCCCTGCAATCGTAGCAGTTGGTATGGTCCTTGTTGCCGGCGGCGGCTGTGGAAGTGAAGTTAAAGTAAAGTAAAGCAAAGCGCGGCGAGGACGACTGAAATTTTGCTTTGGACGTAGGTTTGTGTGGTGGCCCTGAAAAGGGCCGATTGTTGTGAGCCGAGCCGGGCCGGCAAAGCGCGTTGCGTGCAGGGGAGCACGCAGCGCTGCTGGGCGGCGGGTCCGCGTGCCGATTGCCTGGCCTCTCTGTTTAGGCCTTCTTCTCGGTCTTCTTTGGCAGCAGGACGGCCTGGATGTTGGGCAGGACACCACCCTGTGCGATGGTGACGCCCGACAGGAGCTTGTTGAGCTCCTCGTCGTTGCGGATGGCAAGCTGCAGGTGGCGCGGGATGATGCGCGTCTTCTTGTTGTCGCGGGCCGCGTTTCCGGCCAGCTCGAGCACCTCAGCCGCGAGGTACTCCATGACGGCGGCGAGGTAGACGGGCGCCCCGGCGCCGACGCGCTCGGCGTAGTTTCCCTTGCGCAGGAGGCGGTGGATTCTGCCGACCGGGAACTGGAGCCCGGCCCTGCTTGAGCGGGACTTTGACTTGCCCTTGACCTTGCCTCCCTTTCCGCGTCCGGACATGGCGATGCGCTGTGGTGTAAAAACGAGACGAGACGAACGACGGTGCGAGCCGCAGCGAGTCGAGCAGCGGAGTGGCGGCGCCGCCAGGGGTGGGGGTCCTTTATGCTCTCGGGTGCGGCGGCCGGTTGCGCTCGCGGCCCATTGGTCGGCGGCCGCAACGGGGCGAGCTGGTAAAGGTGCGGCGGCGGGGCGCGCTGGGTGCCACTGTGTGGGGAGACGCTGACTAGAGCGGAGCGCTTGCTGCTGGTGTTGCTGCCGTACGTTCTTGTTTGTTTGCGATGCCGCCCAAGACTAGCGGGAAGGCCGCCAAGAAGGCTGGCAAGGCGCAGAAGAACATTTCGAAGGGCGACAAGAAGAAGAAGCGCAAGAGGAAGGAGAGCTATGCCATCTACATCTACAAGGTGCTGAAGCAGGTGCACCCTGACACGGGCATCTCGTCGAAGGCGATGAGCATCATGAACAGCTTCGTGAACGACATTTTCGAGCGCATCGCGGCCGAGGCGTCTCGCCTGGCGCACTACAACAAGCGCTCGACCATCACGTCCCGCGAGATCCAGACCGCTGTGCGGCTGTTGCTGCCTGGCGAGCTGGCCAAGCACGCCGTGAGCGAGGGCACGAAGGCGGTGACCAAGTACACGAGCTCCAAGTAAGGAGGTGGCTCTGGAATGGAAGGAGATCCTCCGTTGCGAGAGCGGCAAAACGGCCCTTTTCAGGGCCACCAAATGGCCTTTGCGGGAAGGGCGGAATTGTTGTTGTTGTTGTTGTTTATGTTTGTTTTGTTTTTGTTGTGTGTGTGAGTGGGTGGACGGCGGCAATAGCTACCGCTTTGGTTGCGACGCGACGCGACGGGGTGGGGTGGCCGATGCGATGAATTTGATTGTTGGGGGCGCGTCGCGTGTTGCGGGGTACGGCCACGGTGTGACGTGGAATGGAGGCACGTGCGCACAACTCGTTGTCTGCGAGGGGGGGAAGTGCGATCGGTGATGTGCCCTTTGGATGGAGGTGCCGGTTAGTTACGTGACGGGTGGAAACGAAACGCGATTGTTGGGAATGTCAGTGTGTAACGACGGCCGTTTGCGGGTCGGTTTGCACGCCATATATGGCGAGGGTGAAATGTGTCTGTAAATGCAGCGTGGAGGCGTGTGAGTGACGTTTAAATGAACGCGCATTGAGACACCAATGTGTATTGCATTGTACGGGCGACACGCACGATGATGTACCTTTCCTCCGACTCTGATTTCGATAGTCGTGTCTGACTGACTGTGTCTGCTTGTGTGCGTACGACGCACGCACACCGACGTCGTCATTGAAGATGCATGCACGCGTGGTCCAGTGCAGTACAGTAGAGTAAGCGCGACGCTAGAAGACGACGGTCGCTTTGGCGAATGTGCGTACACGTGTTTGTGTGTGTCGGTGGTGTGGTCCGATCCGTCGCCTCTGGGACACTGTCGATCGGCGCGGTACACCGGCATCACGCAACGAACGGACGGACGTCTTGAACACCCGTCGCACCGTCATACCGTTGGTACACCGTCGCGCTGAGGACGGTTACCGAAAGGTGGACGAACCTCTGATCGGTCGAATGTCTGGGCAGAACGTGAGGAGAGAATGGTGGAGGAAAGGACGGAGGGAAAAAAAAAGAGCGAAAAAACGGAAAAAAACAAGAACGAAACAAAACGGAGAAACGCTGTGTAGAGCAACGGAACGTTCCCGTGTCGGAGGTGTATTGTAGCCGCACTGAAATGCGTGTAACGGCGCGGCGGCAAGTGTCTTGCCGTGGTGAACGTTACCTTTGACGGCTGAATTGTGCGTTGCGTTGCTTTGCTTTCCCGGATGTGTATGTAACGTTCGTTGAGATGGTTCTGAGGAAGAATGTGCGACAGTGCCCGTGCCGTCTATGTTCGTGTGCAGAGCCATTGTGTGTGTGTGTACGGAATGATGTCTGTAGGTGTTAGTGAACATGTTTTACCAGTGGGGGAAATGGATCGTCGATGGTTGCCGTCGCGGTCGAGATGAGATAACGCACGCACCCTCCCTCCCTCCCTCCCTCCCTCCCTACATGAAGGTGTCAAGAAAGTGTGTTAACCGGGGTTTGTTTGTCTTTCGTTAAAGGGAAGGGACGAGAGAGAGAGAGAGAGAGAGAGAGAGAGAGAAAAGCGAAGTGGGATGGTGCGTTCATTTTGTGTGTGTGTGTGTGTGTAGTTTTGAGAATTGCGTCCGGGAATGGCGGTGGGCGTGCCCTGCATGTGGCCCGGAAGGCTGTTCGTTTCGCGGTAGTGTGTGGACAGGGGATGGGCACGCGTAACGCTGCTGGCATGGCATTCGGGAGATGGGAGGGGGCAAACGAAGAAAACAAGACGCACGCGGAGGCTATAAAGACGGGAGGGGCGCGGTGTGGGTGGCTTGCGCTGCGCTCGGCTGGCGCGTGCGGCGTTGTTTTTGTGCAAAAGAAGAGAAAACGAATGGGTTGCCGGGAGGGGGCCGTTGTGGTGTAGCCGCAGACGCGGCTGTCAGTGAACGTGGTGAGACCGACGGATGCGGGAGGGGCGGGGCGGGGGCGGCGGTGAGAGCGGGGAAAACACTAGAAGAAGGAGAAAAACGCTGCTGCAACCAACATAAATAAAATGAGGCCTTTTGTAACCTGCCAGCAACAAAACAACAACAAAAAGAAAGGTCTATCAACATTGAATGTAAATGGAAATGGACCCAAGTGTAACCTCCCCGCACAAATAGTCGTAAGTAAGTAAGCGAGTGAGTGAATGATGATGAAAATGTGCCGGAATGTTGTTAACGTCCCTAGAAAATGAACGAACGAACGAAGATTGATGAGAAACGCGCGGTAATATGATGAATGGAAATAATGAACCATGAACATCTCAACAGACATAATTGAAAACCCGATAAAGGTTGTAAGGGCAGCGCTGGCTGACCTTTCGGCCCTGTATTCTGAAACGTCCCCCTTTGAACAACAATGTGTACAAAACTGTGCTTAAACTGACACACAATATTTTGAGCGCAACGCAATCTGACTATCAAAGATCCCTGCAAAAGAATGGCCCTGAGTAACATTAAAGTACACCTTTCGGAAATCACTTACGTCACAAAAATCTTCATTAGTCGAACTACTGCAATACAGCGAGCACCACTGCTGCCAGCTAAATAAGAGATTCAAACTACGGAGGGCACCAACTACTGATAGGGATAGTTAGCAAAGTAAAGATGTTTAATAGAGAACAACAAACAATGTATTTACCCTGAATATCATCACCAGTCATAATATATATGTAATTTGAAAAGTCCGCCATCTCTCTCCTCACATGCACCAGTGCTGGCGGCTCACCCCTAACTGCGCAACGCTACGCGCTGTTCACATCCAGCTATAGCAGTTCATGACAACAATGCAAACTAGCCACAGACTGCACACAGCACAGGCAGTGATTTTCACGCAGAGCGCTACGTGGCGTTACCAATATAAAAAATCTAAACAAACAGCCTATGTACAAATTAGAAGAAAAAGAGCAAAAGATCGTTACGTCAATAAAAAAAAAAAAAAAAACAAACAAAAAGACAAAAGAGAAAACAAACTGCATCTATATGTGCTCTTAACTGTAGATACCTGTACACAGCTTCGTGCAATGAATGCCGGCTCACATTTAATGTTGATTGTTGGAGGAAATGCGTAGGAAATATTCTTTAAATGGAAATGAATGGTTGTACGCTAAAAAAGTTAGTTTGGAAACAAAGTATTATTGGGGCATTTTGTTGTGAAGAAAATAGTTACAATTGACATACATTATTAGATTTGCGCAATGCAGCTTCATTACCTTACCTTTAATAACAATATGCATCGTCCCGAACGGAGACCAGAGTCGCGAGAAGAGCACGCCGCCGCCCGCTCAGTACAATCGTCCACTCGCCAATACTGTCGACTGACTGCTACCTCTCCCGACCCGCCACATATAGATGACAACTGTTCCTGCCGACGCGCTACGTGCTACTAGTGTCGTGTGGCGCAGACTAGCGACGATAAGAAACTCTCTGGTCAGAGATTGTGTCGTGCCTCGCCATCGCTGGTAATGAGTACATACGTGTTTCAGCGCGCGTACCGGAACACGCAGTGCGGAGCCCAGAGACTGTGTTGTCGAGGCCGTCGACGCAGTGCATGTCGGTCGGTCGGTCGGTCGAGTGCTGCGGGGGGGCAGAGAGGCAGCGTCGGCACGGAGATGCACGCACGGGGGGCTGCGGCGTGGCGCGTTTGCGGTAGGCGCCTTTGGTGGCAACGGCCGGGACAAGCAGCGGTGTATGGTGTGGTGCGGGCCGGACAGGGGCGGAGGAGGAGGAGGCGGCGCGACGATGGCATTGGGGCGGAAACGGGGACGGCGACGGCGGATGTTGAGAGGCGTCACGCGCGGACCGACACAGACGCACAGATAGATAGGGAGGAAGAAGAGGGGGCGGCTGGTGAGTGCAATTTAGGCGGTAGACACAAGAGGTCGGCACGGCATTTGCGTGATGTGGCGTTGTGACGGGGTGTGCTCGCTTGCCTCGTTTTGTCGATGCGCGCAGGAAGATGTGCAGAGCAGCGGCGGGCGGCTCGGTTCGGTTTGGCCCGGCGGGCCGCGCTGTTGTCGCGGACGTGAGCGCCCCCTGGCGGGTGGCCGGAGGCGGCGCGGCGTGTTGGACGTGTGGCTGGCGGCAGTGCACAATTGCGAGTGGCTGGCGGTGTGGCGGTTGGCGCGTCGGCCGGCCGAGAGAGAGGAGAGGTATGTGTTTGCGGGCGCCTTTGCTGCGCGGCGTCGTGCAGGGAGGGCGGGCGCTTGTCGACTGTGTGACTGTGTGGCGAATTGGCGGCGTTGTGCTGCGGCCGAAGGCGTCGGGAAAGGAGAGTTGGTCGTGATGTCATGTCGCGCCGTGTCATGTTTGCGAAACGGCTGCCGAGAGGTGTGGTGGTAGCGAGCCGGTCGGTGTCAGTGCGATGGGAATGTGCGTTTGGCGGTTTTCGGTGTGCTTTTTGCGGCGTGAGAGTGGGGCGGGCGGGCGGGCGGGCAGGCAGGCAGGCAGGCAGGCAGGCAGGCAGGCAGGCAGGCAGGCTTGCTGTTGTTGGTTCCTTGTGTCTTGTGTGTAGCTTGATGGCAACGTGGAAGGACGCCGGTTTCGAGCCGTGCGTGTGGTTGTCGACGTTGACTGGTTGGGGTGTGCCGTTGCACGTGCATGTTTGGGTCGTTGGTGTGGTTTTGGCTGGCTGGCTGGCTGGCTGTGTGTGTGTACGACGGGAAGGGGGAGGCGGCGGTGGATAGTGCAGTAGTTGTGTCGTTGCCACGGGCGTCGGGTGCGGCTGTGCGTAGTGGCGGAAAGGTGTCGGTTGCGGGAAGCGAGGCCGTCGTTGGCGGTGTCGCGTGCCTTCGTGAATCGAGTGGGGCGGGGAAAGGAGCAGCGTGCCGCTGCGTCGTGGCCGTTAGCCAGAGGCTGTGCTTTGATAGTTTTGTGGACGGTTCGTGCGAGGCGATTTGTTGCCTGCCCTATGTTTGTTTGTTTGTTTGTTGTTTTCGGAGACGACGACTGGATGGTGGCGTGCGCGCGAGCGAAGTGGCGGTGTGCGTTTCCCGTGTCGACTGCCGACTGCCGACTGCCGGCTGCCGGCTGGCGACAGGTGCGCCGTCGGTGGGGTGGGTGGCCGGCACAAGTAGAGGCGGCGGCGTCGTTGCGGTGTGTTTGTGTTGTCGGCTGTGTCGGCGACAGCTGTTTGTGCGGTGCGTGTGAATGGTGGTGCAAACGTGTGTGCTGGCGTTGAGGCTGCGACCGCGGCGTGTTGTTGGTTGATGTTGAACAGCGGCTGTGTGCGGTGGTGGTGTTGCCGCACGTGCATCCGGCCCGGCGCGGAAAGCGCAGTTGCGGCGGCTCTTCGGTGCCAGCCACGTCGCGTGAGCGGCGGGTTGCTCTGGTCGACACGTGGTGCTCTGGTTTGTTGTTTGGTGCCCTTTGGCCGGTGGGTGGTCCGTGTGTCTCGGTATCTGGTCGTGGTCGTGCTGCCCGTTTGTCGGCGTTGTCTGTGGCTTCGCTTTTGTTTTTGCGGCGTGCCGACGACCCGACGCGACCTTTACACCCAAAGTGTGGCGCCCGAAGGTGAACCAACGTAATCCGACCTCGGCGCTTAAGCTCTAAGCCTAAGCTGAGCGAACCGAACCTGTAGCGTTGCGTAGCGTGAGGTGAGGTGCGGTGAGGTCAGCCTCAGCGCCAAGTAAGCCAAGCTGTCCGGCCGTGAGGTGGGTGGGTGGGTAGGTAGGTAGGTAGGTAGGTAGGTAGGTGCGGCTGCTGCGGCCACCTGACGCCCGACGTGTGTTTGAATGCTTAACCTAAGTTTGAGGCTTAACCTAACCCAAGTGGCCTTAACCTAACCTAACCTAACCTAACTTCGGACGCCCGACGTGTGTTTGAATGCTTAACCTAAGTTTGACGCTTAACCTAACACCGACCCTTAACCTAACCCAAGTGCCCCTAACCTAACCTTAATGTAACGTAACCTAACCCAACCTCTGACGCCTGACGTGTGTTTTGAATGCTTAACCTAACCCAAGTGCCCTTAACCTAACGCACGTCCACCGAACGTAACCGAGACGTGTGAACCTAATGTCTAACTCGTAACGCGTGATGTTGGCTGTCGTGTGTGCTGACGGCAGATTGGGTTGGTCTGTAGTTGCGGATTTCGGTTTGCCTCGGGCGAGGGGTTGGCTCGTAAGCGGCGAGGGGCGCTCCGGCGGAGCATGTTGCTTTGCAGGCGGCGCCCGTTTTTTGCGGCGGGCACAATTGAAATTGTTGGGAAACGAACGAAAGGGCTGTGAATGTTGGCGGGCGAGAGGAGGAGGACGTGGCCCGACGGCTGCGGGCCGATCGGGAAACGGTGGGAGGGCGATGGGGCGGCGGAGGTGCGTTTGCACGGCCGTCATCGCCGCACGCCTCCGCTTGTGTGGCTGTGGCGCCGGCCGCGCTGGCCGGGCTGCCGCGGCGACGGTGTGGGGCTTTTGCCGAAGGTTTGGCCATTGTGGCCGGTCGCCGGCTGGGGCTGTGGGGGCGGCATTTGGGCGTGGGCGGCGATTCTCGGCGGGCCGACCCAGGCTGTAGCGCGCGGTGGCTGCAGTTTGGCCGTGGTTTGCGGCGCTGCCGTGGCGACTGGTTGGCGACTGTGGTGTGGCTGTGTGTAGCCCCATCCTCGGTGGTTTGAAAGGCGCGGGTGGTTGTGGCGCAGGTGTGGGGCTGCTCCGCACAGGCTGTCGGACGTTGGGCGGTAGCAAGCGCGGGAGGCGCGGCGCGGCGGCGCGCAGAGTGGCGGCCGCTCTCTCGGCCGTCCGCGCCCGCCCGCGACACTGGCTGGGCCTGTGGCGCGAGGCGGCTATTCCTCTGCTGTGCGCTCCGCTCGCTGCGTGTCTCCTCTCGCTCTCGCTGCTCGCTGTGTTGTGTGTTAACGCGCGTCGTCGAAATGGCAGATCAGGCGGCTACGAACGAGACTGCTGCGGCACCCGCCGCCACCGGCACTACGAAGAAGGCAAAGTCTGCGTCGGCTGCGAAGAAGCCGCGCGCCAAGCCTGCGCACCCGCGCACCTCTGAGATGGTGACGGCCGCCATCAAGAGTCTGAAGGAGCGCGGCGGATCGTCGCTGCAGGCGATCAAGAAGTACATTGCCGCGCACTACAAGCTGGACGCGGAGAAGCTGGCGCCGTTTATCAAGAAGTACCTCAAGTCGGCCGTGGTGGCGGGCGAGCTGGTGCAGACGAAGGGGAAGGGCGCGTCCGGCTCTTTCAAGCTTGCCGGCGCCGGCGGCGGGGCGGCTGAGGGCGGCAAGGCTCGTGCTGGCGGTGCCAAGAAGAAGCGCGCCGCTCCGGCCAGCAAGGAGAAGAAGGGCGCCCGTGCGGCCGGCGCAAAGAAGGCTGGTGGCGTGAAGGCGGCGACTGGTCGGAAGGCGGGCGCCGCCAAGAAGGCGTCTGCGGCGTCGGCCGCTCCCGCCGGTGCGAAGAAGGCGGCTGCTGCCAAGCCGGCCAAGGCCAAGTCGCCGTCGAAGGCGAAGAAGGCCGCCAAGGTTCCGACGAAGAAGCCGAAGGCGCCGCGCCCGAAGAAGGCGACGACGCCGTCTAAGGCGAAGGCTTCGCCCAAGAAGAAGAAGTAGAGGAGAAGAAGAGAGGAATGGGAAAGGAAGGGTTGGCGGTTGACTCCGTCGTCCGCACCCCCCGTCCCCGTCGTCTAGTGGCGCGCAACAGACGCGCGGCCCAAAACGGCCCTTCTCAGGGCCATCAAAGCACGTCGGGAAGGTTTTGATTGTCGTGTTTGTGTTGCGGTGTGGTTGTGTCGTCTGGCGTTTCTGTATGCCCGTGTGTGGATACTGTTTGCGTGCCGTGGTGGTTGGATTGCGGGGGGTCGGTGGCGGGTGCGGGCGGCGGTAGCGGTTGATTGTCGCCGTTTTTGGTCGCGGCCGGCCGACGGTTGGTTTTGTGTCATGTTGTTTGAATACTTTGGTTTGCCTGCCTGCCTGCCTGCCTGCCGTCTTCTCGGATGTGTCTTGTCTTGTGTGTGTGTGTGTGTTCTTGGATGGAACGGGGGCGGGGGACGTTGAGATGTGGGGAAAGGGTCGGTGGCGTTGGACGTGCCTGGCTTTTTGTTTGTTTCTCCTTTCGAAACGAAGCGGCGGCCGGCCGTGTGGTTGACGGCGTCGGCCGATGGGTATTGTGCGGCGCGCCGGGGAGGGATGATGTTGATTGTTGCGCGCGCCAGCAAGCTGGCAGAGGAGAGCGGCTGTGGCGGACGGACGGGAAGTGGAAGTGGTGTTTTGTCTTTGGTTCTGTGGTTGTGGGGCGAGAGGCGACCGACAAAGTTTGCTCGCGACGGAGTGATGTTAGTGGCCCTTAAAAGGGCCGTTTTGTTTGTTTGCGTGCGTGGGCGGTGCCCAGCGGCTGGCGCGGTGTTTAGGCGCGCTCGCCGCGGATGCGGCGCGCGAGCTGGATGTCCTTGGGCATGATGGTGACGCGCTTGGCGTGGATTGCGCACAGGTTGGTGTCTTCGAAGAGGCCGACGAGGTAGGCCTCGCTGGCCTCCTGCAGGGCCATGACCGCGGAGCTCTGGAAGCGCAGGTCGGTCTTGAAGTCCTGGGCGATCTCGCGCACTAGGCGCTGGAATGGCAGCTTGCGGATGAGCAGCTCTGTGCTCTTCTGGTAGCGCCTGATTTCTCGCAGGGCGACGGTGCCCGGCCTGTAGCGGTGGGGCTTCTTGACGCCGCCGGTGGCGGGCGCGCTCTTCCTCGCCGCCTTGGTGGCGAGCTGTTTGCGCGGCGCCTTTCCGCCGGTGGACTTGCGGGCCGTTTGCTTTGTGCGGGCCATGGCGGTAGCGGTTAGCGGAAGCGGCGTGGAGGCGAGGTGCTGCGTCGGGTGCTGCCTTGACGACACGGGCGCGCGCCAGCGGCCGTGGTGCGCTTATATGCCCTCGGTTGCGCGTGGTGGGGGGAGGGCGGGCCAGAGTCTATATAGGGGGGCTGGCGCGTGCGCCGGGCGCAGACCGTAGCCGACTCGCTAGCGCCGGGTGAGGAGCCAGCCGCTGCAGCAGACGTTTTGCTTGCCTTGAGCTTTTTTTGAGGATTTAGAAGAGATGACTGGCCGCGGCAAGGGAGGAAAGGGGCTCGGCAAGGGTGGCGCCAAGCGGCACCGCAAGGTGTTGCGCGACAACATCCAGGGCATCACGAAGCCCGCGATCCGCCGCCTGGCTCGCAGGGGCGGCGTGAAGCGCATCTCTGGTCTGATCTACGAGGAGACCCGCGGAGTGCTGAAGGTGTTCCTGGAGAACGTGATCCGCGACGCGGTGACGTACACTGAGCACGCCAAGCGCAAGACTGTGACGGCCATGGACGTGGTGTACGCCCTGAAGAGGCAGGGGCGCACCCTGTACGGTTTCGGCGGTTAGGCGCGTCGCAGCCGGTGTGCTGTGCCGCGTTGGCCTTCCCGCGGCCGTGGGAGAGACGAAAACGGCCCTTTTCAGGGCCACCACACTGTTCGGAAATTGAAAAGTGCGAAAGAGTCTGTGTTGTTGCTGCGTGTGTTGCCTGCCTGCCTGCCTGCCTTCTTTCTTTCATTCTTCATTTCGTTTGCGTTTGACTGACGTGACTGGGAGAAAGGAAAGGAAGCGGGTCTTGTGTGTGTGTGTGTGTGTGTGTGTGTGTGTGTGTGTGTGTGCGTGCGTGCGAGAGAGGGCGTTGTGTGTTTGTTTTGTTTATCGATCGATGGAGACGCCGGGCTGTGTGGTGTTGTTGTTGTGCGAGAGGCGGTGAATATTTGCGTGGTTTCGGCTGTGTGTTTGCGGCGGCGTTGGAGTTGCCGAGGCAAGGCGTGCCCATAGGCGGCCGGATCAGCTGTTTCGTTTGTATGGGGCGCGCGGGAGTGGAGGGCGGTGTGTCGACACGCTCGTTTAACAGTGGTGATTATTGCTGTCGTTGTCGTTTGGAAGGCGACTGTGCGTGCGTGGAGGTGCTTGAGGCAAACGAAACAAAACAAGGGAAATGTGTGTGTGTGTGTGTGTGTGTGTGTGTGTGTGTGTGTGTTTGTTGGGCCACACGGGCTGTGGACGACAAGATGGCGGCGGCTCTTCTTGTTCTTTTCTCTTTTAGTCCTCTACCGTTAGAGGGGGAGTTGTCGCCTGTGGACATTTGCTCCTCTTTTCTGTGTGTTGTTCTTATCTTTGGTAGTGTGCTTTTTCGGACGTTGCTGTTTGTTGAGAGTGATTATGTGTTCTGTTTGTGCTACTGCTGGAGTAGCGACTCGGGTCTTGCACATCTGTCCCTGTGGTGTTCATATTGCCCAAGGGTCAAGACGTAATAGCCATTTTCTGAATTCGGCGCGGTGGCGTCGAACGCTTCTGCCAGGGCGCGGAATCGTGTTGTGGGTGGTTCTAGGCAGGTCTGCCGCGGGGACGTGTAAGGCCCGTCGTAGAGCGCTCTGCTTTGGACCCTTCTGTAGGCGATGCATCGTCGATCTGGCTGCATAGCCCCATACAGGGCGCGCATATTTCCAGTATCGCTACCCCTGTTGCGGGGTCGAGGGAACAGGGGTACAGGATCTGCATCCTGGCGTGAGCGTTTGTGCCAAGTCCCCCTATGTGACACTTGGATGTCAGGCGTGACACCGAGGTACCTCGCAGAATATCTCCCCCTGCAATCGTAGCAGTTGGTATGGTCCTTGTTGCCGGCGGCGGCTGTGGAAGTGAAGTTAAAGTAAAGTAAAGCAAAGCGCGGCGAGGACGACTGAAATTTTGCTTTGGACGTAGGTTTGTGTGGTGGCCCTGAAAAGGGCCGATTGTTGTGAGCCGAGCCGGGCCGGCAAAGCGCGTTGCGTGCAGGGGAGCACGCAGCGCTGCTGGGCGGCGGGTCCGCGTGCCGATTGCCTGGCCTCTCTGTTTAGGCCTTCTTCTCGGTCTTCTTTGGCAGCAGGACGGCCTGGATGTTGGGCAGGACACCACCCTGTGCGATGGTGACGCCCGACAGGAGCTTGTTGAGCTCCTCGTCGTTGCGGATGGCAAGCTGCAGGTGGCGCGGGATGATGCGCGTCTTCTTGTTGTCGCGGGCCGCGTTTCCGGCCAGCTCGAGCACCTCAGCCGCGAGGTACTCCATGACGGCGGCGAGGTAGACGGGCGCCCCGGCGCCGACGCGCTCGGCGTAGTTTCCCTTGCGCAGGAGGCGGTGGATTCTGCCGACCGGGAACTGGAGCCCGGCCCTGCTTGAGCGGGACTTTGACTTGCCCTTGACCTTGCCTCCCTTTCCGCGTCCGGACATGGCGATGCGCTGTGGTGTAAAAACGAGACGAGACGAACGACGGTGCGAGCCGCAGCGAGTCGAGCAGCGGAGTGGCGGCGCCGCCAGGGGTGGGGGTCCTTTATGCTCTCGGGTGCGGCGGCCGGTTGCGCTCGCGGCCCATTGGTCGGCGGCCGCAACGGGGCGAGCTGGTAAAGGTGCGGCGGCGGGGCGCGCTGGGTGCCACTGTGTGGGGAGACGCTGACTAGAGCGGAGCGCTTGCTGCTGGTGTTGCTGCCGTACGTTCTTGTTTGTTTGCGATGCCGCCCAAGACTAGCGGGAAGGCCGCCAAGAAGGCTGGCAAGGCGCAGAAGAACATTTCGAAGGGCGACAAGAAGAAGAAGCGCAAGAGGAAGGAGAGCTATGCCATCTACATCTACAAGGTGCTGAAGCAGGTGCACCCTGACACGGGCATCTCGTCGAAGGCGATGAGCATCATGAACAGCTTCGTGAACGACATTTTCGAGCGCATCGCGGCCGAGGCGTCTCGCCTGGCGCACTACAACAAGCGCTCGACCATCACGTCCCGCGAGATCCAGACCGCTGTGCGGCTGTTGCTGCCTGGCGAGCTGGCCAAGCACGCCGTGAGCGAGGGCACGAAGGCGGTGACCAAGTACACGAGCTCCAAGTAAGGAGGTGGCTCTGGAATGGAAGGAGATCCTCCGTTGCGAGAGCGGCAAAACGGCCCTTTTCAGGGCCACCAAATGGCCTTTGCGGGAAGGGCGGAATTGTTGTTGTTGTTGTTGTTTATGTTTGTTTTGTTTTTGTTGTGTGTGTGAGTGGGTGGACGGCGGCAATAGCTACCGCTTTGGTTGCGACGCGACGCGACGGGGTGGGGTGGCCGATGCGATGAATTTGATTGTTGGGGGCGCGTCGCGTGTTGCGGGGTACGGCCACGGTGTGACGTGGAATGGAGGCACGTGCGCACAACTCGTTGTCTGCGAGGGGGGGAAGTGCGATCGGTGATGTGCCCTTTGGATGGAGGTGCCGGTTAGTTACGTGACGGGTGGAAACGAAACGCGATTGTTGGGAATGTCAGTGTGTAACGACGGCCGTTTGCGGGTCGGTTTGCACGCCATATATGGCGAGGGTGAAATGTGTCTGTAAATGCAGCGTGGAGGCGTGTGAGTGACGTTTAAATGAACGCGCATTGAGACACCAATGTGTATTGCATTGTACGGGCGACACGCACGATGATGTACCTTTCCTCCGACTCTGATTTCGATAGTCGTGTCTGACTGACTGTGTCTGCTTGTGTGCGTACGACGCACGCACACCGACGTCGTCATTGAAGATGCATGCACGCGTGGTCCAGTGCAGTACAGTAGAGTAAGCGCGACGCTAGAAGACGACGGTCGCTTTGGCGAATGTGCGTACACGTGTTTGTGTGTGTCGGTGGTGTGGTCCGATCCGTCGCCTCTGGGACACTGTCGATCGGCGCGGTACACCGGCATCACGCAACGAACGGACGGACGTCTTGAACACCCGTCGCACCGTCATACCGTTGGTACACCGTCGCGCTGAGGACGGTTACCGAAAGGTGGACGAACCTCTGATCGGTCGAATGTCTGGGCAGAACGTGAGGAGAGAATGGTGGAGGAAAGGACGGAGGGAAAAAAAAAGAGCGAAAAAACGGAAAAAAACAAGAACGAAACAAAACGGAGAAACGCTGTGTAGAGCAACGGAACGTTCCCGTGTCGGAGGTGTATTGTAGCCGCACTGAAATGCGTGTAACGGCGCGGCGGCAAGTGTCTTGCCGTGGTGAACGTTACCTTTGACGGCTGAATTGTGCGTTGCGTTGCTTTGCTTTCCCGGATGTGTATGTAACGTTCGTTGAGATGGTTCTGAGGAAGAATGTGCGACAGTGCCCGTGCCGTCTATGTTCGTGTGCAGAGCCATTGTGTGTGTGTGTACGGAATGATGTCTGTAGGTGTTAGTGAACATGTTTTACCAGTGGGGGAAATGGATCGTCGATGGTTGCCGTCGCGGTCGAGATGAGATAACGCACGCACCCTCCCTCCCTCCCTCCCTCCCTCCCTACATGAAGGTGTCAAGAAAGTGTGTTAACCGGGGTTTGTTTGTCTTTCGTTAAAGGGAAGGGACGAGAGAGAGAGAGAGAGAGAGAGAGAGAGAAAAGCGAAGTGGGATGGTGCGTTCATTTTGTGTGTGTGTGTGTGTGTAGTTTTGAGAATTGCGTCCGGGAATGGCGGTGGGCGTGCCCTGCATGTGGCCCGGAAGGCTGTTCGTTTCGCGGTAGTGTGTGGACAGGGGATGGGCACGCGTAACGCTGCTGGCATGGCATTCGGGAGATGGGAGGGGGCAAACGAAGAAAACAAGACGCACGCGGAGGCTATAAAGACGGGAGGGGCGCGGTGTGGGTGGCTTGCGCTGCGCTCGGCTGGCGCGTGCGGCGTTGTTTTTGTGCAAAAGAAGAGAAAACGAATGGGTTGCCGGGAGGGGGCCGTTGTGGTGTAGCCGCAGACGCGGCTGTCAGTGAACGTGGTGAGACCGACGGATGCGGGAGGGGCGGGGCGGGGGCGGCGGTGAGAGCGGGGAAAACACTAGAAGAAGGAGAAAAACGCTGCTGCAACCAACATAAATAAAATGAGGCCTTTTGTAACCTGCCAGCAACAAAACAACAACAAAAAGAAAGGTCTATCAACATTGAATGTAAATGGAAATGGACCCAAGTGTAACCTCCCCGCACAAATAGTCGTAAGTAAGTAAGCGAGTGAGTGAATGATGATGAAAATGTGCCGGAATGTTGTTAACGTCCCTAGAAAATGAACGAACGAACGAAGATTGATGAGAAACGCGCGGTAATATGATGAATGGAAATAATGAACCATGAACATCTCAACAGACATAATTGAAAACCCGATAAAGGTTGTAAGGGCAGCGCTGGCTGACCTTTCGGCCCTGTATTCTGAAACGTCCCCCTTTGAACAACAATGTGTACAAAACTGTGCTTAAACTGACACACAATATTTTGAGCGCAACGCAATCTGACTATCAAAGATCCCTGCAAAAGAATGGCCCTGAGTAACATTAAAGTACACCTTTCGGAAATCACTTACGTCACAAAAATCTTCATTAGTCGAACTACTGCAATACAGC
>NW_026047172.1:0-96900 GCF_023864275.1 Schistocerca cancellata
CGCCCTCCTGCTTCAGCTGCCTCCCTGCCTGCGGACGCCCATGGACCTGCGCCAACTTCCTCCTCCCCGCCGCCGGCTGTGGCTGCACAACCTCCAGGGCCATCGGACCTCCAGACGCTGCTTGGGCTTCTCACCCAAGTTACGTCTATGCTGACGGAGGTCACCAAGCAGCTCGCGCAGCTGCCAGCACTCATCGCCTCCACCATCGACTCGGCGATCTGCAAGGCCGTCCAGGCTCCTCAAGATTCTTCTGTTGCGCCGCGTCATGGCTAGGGTTCCACGCCTGGATGATCTCCGCATTGTCGCCTATAATGCGGACAATCTGACGCATGATCTGCGGGAGCTTCAGCACTTCCTTACTGACCACAACGTCGATATTTGCATGGTCAGTGAAACGTTCTTCAAACCCGACATCCGCAGCAATATCCCGAACTACTGCTGTTATCGCACGGACAGACCGACTTGGGGCGGCGGCACTGCTCTCTTTGTCAAGCGCTCCATCCGGCACTATGCTGTCCGACCGCCTGCCACGGAGTTCATCGAGGCGACGGCGGTCCTTGTAGAAACCCACGCCGGTCCGATCACGTTTATCGCCGTGTACAGGAGTCCGCGCCGAGTCTTGGATCTGGCAGATGCTCGAGCGCTCCTCCGCCACCCTGGGAAGCTGTTCATTGCCGGCGATCTCAATTCCAAGCATGCCGCCTGGAATTCACTGCACTCTAACAACAGCGGCCGCCGACTCCTCCAGGCACTCGAGGAAGCTAACGCCTATGCCTGCGGCCCTGAGGAGCCTACCTGCTACCCATCGTCTGGCAGGCCGGATGTGCTTGACATCGCCATTACCAAGGGCCTCCCGCACTTCCTCGACGCTGAGGTGATCCATGAGCTCAACTCCAATCATCTGCCTGTCCTCTTTCGTCTGAGCGTCGCCCCGGAACACACCCCGGGCCGCCTAAACTTGCGCCGGACTAACTGGCATCGCTTCCGTGACCACGTGGACCACGCCGTCACCGCCATGGTCGCCGACGGGACAGTCGCCGAAGACTCCATTGACCGCCTCACGGACGCCATCCATGATGCGCTGCACGCCTCCACCCCGCCGCCGAGGCCTCCCACTCTTCGGACGCCTGTTCTGCCGCCACACCTCCTCGCTATGATCCGCACTCGCAACAGGTTGAACCGGGAATGGCGGATCACTCGGGATGTTGCCTTGAAGAGGAGGATCAATCAGCTCCGCCGGGACATAAAGGCGGGGATCGCTGATCACCGCAACTTGCTCTGGGCGAGCAAACTTCGGTCGTTTACGCCGGATCCTTTGGGCTGGCAGTCCCTCCGGCAGCTGACGAACCGACGCTCCCGCATGCCGCCCCTCACGGTCGATGGCCGGACGGCGTACAGCCCCGCCGACAAAGCGAACCTGATAGCGGACGGGTTCGAACGGAATTTTCGTCCCCTGGAAGATCGGGTGGACCCCCAGCGTATCGACACCATCCATGGCGACGTCGCTGCCCTCCTTCGCTCCGACGATGTCGACGGTGACGACCACCTCCCCCGCATCACACCGGAGGAAGTCCTGGAAGGCGTCCGGCAACTCCCAGCGTCCAAAGCTCCTGGCCAGGATGACGTCACGGGCCGGGTCCTGAAACACCTCCCCTGGTCGGCGGTCGTCTACCTGGCGGCCTTCTTCAACTGGGTGCTTACATCTGCCGTCTACCCCCGGGCCTGGAAGCACTCCATTGTGGTCGCGGTGCCTAAACCGGGGAAAAAACAGGACGTCGCCCTCCAGTTATCGCCCTATCAGTCTGCTGCCGCATGTCAGCAAATTGTTCGAGCGCCTCCTTCTCCGACGGCTCCGGCACATCCTTCAACGTCACGCCATCCTACCGCCAGAGCAATTTGGCTTTCGGCCTGGGCACTCTACCGCTCAGCAGGTCCTTCGTGTCGTCGACTACATTACAACGGCCTTCAACCGGCGGGAGTTCTGTGGGGCTGTCTTTCTTGATGTACAGAAGGCCTTCGACAGCGTTTGGCACGAGGGTCTGCTCTGGAAACTTCACCACTACGGCTTCCCGGTCCACCTGGTGAAGCTTCTCGCCTCCTATCTCCGGGATCGCACCTTTTGTGTCAAGGTGGGTGACGCGCTCTCCACGGTACGCCCCATTGCTGCGGGGGTTCCCCAGGGCTCTGTCCTTGGGCCCGTGCTGTACACCGTCTTCACGTCCGACCTTCCCACGGTGCCTCGTGTGGAGAAGGCCGTTTATGCGGACGACACGGTCATCTACTCCCGCAGCCGATGGACCGAGGTCTTAGTGCCCCGACTGCAGAGTGCCTGCACCGCGTTGGAAGATTGGGCTGCCAAATGGCGTATCGGATTCAACCCCGCCAAGACGCACGCCATCGTTTTCACCTGGAAGAGGTCGATGCCCCGCCGCCAGCTGCGACTCTACGATACTGACCTCCCTTGGCGAACGACGGTGAAGTACCTTGGCGTTCTCATGGACAAGAAGCTGACTTGGAGGCTTCATATCGAAGACGTCCGAGCAAAGATCAACTGCCGCCTGGGTGCTCTTTACCCAGTGTTGAACGAGCATTCAGCTTTATCTGTCGCGAATGGGCTACTTCTTTTCCGGCTTTACCTTCGACCGATCTTCGATTACGCCTGTGAAGTCTGGGGCGGTGCGGCCCCCTCCTATCTTCATCGGCTGCAGACGCTACAGAACAAGATCCTGCGTAGAGTCTATCATGTTCCGGCGCGTTTCCCACATCGTTACCTCCATGACGCCGCCGACGAGCTGGAGGTCGTGCAGCGCCATCGCGTCGTCGCCCGTCGATTCTCTGCTAAACTGGAGTCTTCCATCAACCCCCTCATCAGGCGACTGGGGGAACCACACCAACAGCGCGGGCCGCATAGGCGTCCCCTCGCACTGCTTGACGTTTAGGTCACCGGGGCCTCGCCCCCATCTGTTCATCTTTGGCACATAGAAGTTACCATCTACTGTCCCACAAACACATCTGATCCATACCAAAATACAGACGTCCAGAACCTACCGTCCTAGTTGACCCCATGAAGAAGGAAATGCTAAGTAGTAAACCCTTCATTACATAGCTGCCTCGAGAAGCCAGCAGAATGTGGGCTGGAGCGCTTGCTACCGCCCAACGTCCGACAGCCTGTGCGGAGCAGCCCCACACCTGCGCCACAACCACCCGCGCCTTTCAAACCACCGAGGATGGGGCTACACACAGCCACACCACAGTCGCCAACCAGTCGCCACGGCAGCGCCGCAAACCACGGCCAAACTGCAGCCACCGCGCGCTACAGCCTGGGTCGGCCCGCCGAGAATCGCCGCCCACGCCCAAATGCCGCCCCCACAGCCCCAGCCGGCGACCGGCCACAATGGCCAAACCTTCGGCAAAAGCCCCACACCGTCGCCGCGGCAGCCCGGCCAGCGCGGCCGGCGCCACAGCCACACAAGCGGAGGCGTGCGGCGATGACGGCCGTGCAAACGCACCTCCGCCGCCCCATCGCCCTCCCACCGTTTCCCGATCGGCCCGCAGCCGTCGGGCCACGTCCTCCTCCTCTCGCCCGCCAACATTCACAGCCCTTTCGTTCGTTTCCCAACAATTTCAATTGTGCCCGCCGCAAAAAACGGGCGCCGCCTGCAAAGCAACATGCTCCGCCGGAGCGCCCCTCGCCGCTTACGAGCCAACCCCTCGCCCGAGGCAAACCGAAATCCGCAACTACAGACCAACCCAATCTGCCGTCAGCACACACGACAGCCAACATCACGCGTTACGAGTTAGACATTAGGTTCACACGTCTCGGTTACGTTCGGTGGACGTGCGTTAGGTTAAGGGCACTTGGGTTAGGTTAAGCATTCAAAACACACGTCAGGCGTCAGAGGTTGGGTTAGGTTACGTTACATTAAGGTTAGGTTAGGGGCACTTGGGTTAGGTTAAGGGTCGGTGTTAGGTTAAGCGTCAAACTTAGGTTAAGCATTCAAACACACGTCGGGCGTCCGAAGTTAGGTTAGGTTAGGTTAGGTTAAGGCCACTTGGGTTAGGTTAAGCCTCAAACTTAGGTTAAGCATTCAAACACACGTCGGGCGTCAGGTGGCCGCAGCAGCCGCACCTACCTACCTACCTACCTACCTACCTACCCACCCACCCACCTCACGGCCGGACAGCTTGGCTTACTTGGCGCTGAGGCTGACCTCACCGCACCTCACCTCACGCTACGCAACGCTACAGGTTCGGTTCGCTCAGCTTAGGCTTAGAGCTTAAGCGCCGAGGTCGGATTACGTTGGTTCACCTTCGGGCGCCACACTTTGGGTGTAAAGGTCGCGTCGGGTCGTCGGCACGCCGCAAAAACAAAAGCGAAGCCACAGACAACGCCGACAAACGGGCAGCACGACCACGACCAGATACCGAGACACACGGACCACCCACCGGCCAAAGGGCACCAAACAACAAACCAGAGCACCACGTGTCGACCAGAGCAACCCGCCGCTCACGCGACGTGGCTGGCACCGAAGAGCCGCCGCAACTGCGCTTTCCGCGCCGGGCCGGATGCACGTGCGGCAACACCACCACCGCACACAGCCGCTGTTCAACATCAACCAACAACACGCCGCGGTCGCAGCCTCAACGCCAGCACACACGTTTGCACCACCATTCACACGCACCGCACAAACAGCTGTCGCCGACACAGCCGACAACACAAACACACCGCAACGACGCCGCCGCCTCTACTTGTGCCGGCCACCCACCCCACCGACGGCGCACCTGTCGCCAGCCGGCAGCCGGCAGTCGGCAGTCGGCAGTCGACACGGGAAACGCACACCGCCACTTCGCTCGCGCGCACGCCACCATCCAGTCGTCGTCTCCGAAAACAACAAACAAACAAACAAACATAGGGCAGGCAACAAATCGCCTCGCACGAACCGTCCACAAAACTATCAAAGCACAGCCTCTGGCTAACGGCCACGACGCAGCGGCACGCTGCTCCTTTCCCCGCCCCACTCGATTCACGAAGGCACGCGACACCGCCAACGACGGCCTCGCTTCCCGCAACCGACACCTTTCCGCCACTACGCACAGCCGCACCCGACGCCCGTGGCAACGACACAACTACTGCACTATCCACCGCCGCCTCCCCCTTCCCGTCGTACACACACACAGCCAGCCAGCCAGCCAGCCAAAACCACACCAACGACCCAAACATGCACGTGCAACGGCACACCCCAACCAGTCAACGTCGACAACCACACGCACGGCTCGAAACCGGCGTCCTTCCACGTTGCCATCAAGCTACACACAAGACACAAGGAACCAACAACAGCAAGCCTGCCTGCCTGCCTGCCTGCCTGCCTGCCTGCCTGCCTGCCTGCCCGCCCGCCCGCCCGCCCCACTCTCACGCCGCAAAAAGCACACCGAAAACCGCCAAACGCACATTCCCATCGCACTGACACCGACCGGCTCGCTACCACCACACCTCTCGGCAGCCGTTTCGCAAACATGACACGGCGCGACATGACATCACGACCAACTCTCCTTTCCCGACGCCTTCGGCCGCAGCACAACGCCGCCAATTCGCCACACAGTCACACAGTCGACAAGCGCCCGCCCTCCCTGCACGACGCCGCGCAGCAAAGGCGCCCGCAAACACATACCTCTCCTCTCTCTCGGCCGGCCGACGCGCCAACCGCCACACCGCCAGCCACTCGCAATTGTGCACTGCCGCCAGCCACACGTCCAACACGCCGCGCCGCCTCCGGCCACCCGCCAGGGGGCGCTCACGTCCGCGACAACAGCGCGGCCCGCCGGGCCAAACCGAACCGAGCCGCCCGCCGCTGCTCTGCACATCTTCCTGCGCGCATCGACAAAACGAGGCAAGCGAGCACACCCCGTCACAACGCCACATCACGCAAATGCCGTGCCGACCTCTTGTGTCTACCGCCTAAATTGCACTCACCAGCCGCCCCCTCTTCTTCCTCCCTATCTATCTGTGCGTCTGTGTCGGTCCGCGCGTGACGCCTCTCAACATCCGCCGTCGCCGTCCCCGTTTCCGCCCCAATGCCATCGTCGCGCCGCCTCCTCCTCCTCCGCCCCTGTCCGGCCCGCACCACACCATACACCGCTGCTTGTCCCGGCCGTTGCCACCAAAGGCGCCTACCGCAAACGCGCCACGCCGCAGCCCCCCGTGCGTGCATCTCCGTGCCGACGCTGCCTCTCTGCCCCCCCGCACGCACTCGACCGACCGACCGACCGACATGCACTGCGTCGACGGCCTCGACAACACAGTCTCTGGGCTCCGCACTGCGTGTTCCGGTACGCGCGCTGAAACACGTATGTACTCATTACCAGCGATGGCGAGGCACGACACAATCTCTGACCAGAGAGTTTCTTATCGTCGCTAGTCTGCGCCACACGACACTAGTAGCACGTAGCGCGTCGGCAGGAACAGTTGTCATCTATATGTGGCGGGTCGGGAGAGGTAGCAGTCAGTCGACAGTATTGGCGAGTGGACGATTGTACTGAGCGGGCGGCGGCGTGCTCTTCTCGCGACTCTGGTCTCCGTTCGGGACGATGCATATTGTTATTAAAGGTAAGGTAATGAAGCTGCATTGCGCAAATCTAATAATGTATGTCAATTGTAACTATTTTCTTCACAACAAAATGCCCCAATAATACTTTGTTTCCAAACTAACTTTTTTAGCGTACAACCATTCATTTCCATTTAAAGAATATTTCCTACGCATTTCCTCCAACAATCAACATTAAATGTGAGCCGGCATTCATTGCACGAAGCTGTGTACAGGTATCTACAGTTAAGAGCACATATAGATGCAGTTTGTTTTCTCTTTTGTCTTTTTGTTTGTTTTTTTTTTTTTTTTTTTTATTGACGTAACGATCTTTTGCTCTTTTTCTTCTAATTTGTACATAGGCTGTTTGTTTAGATTTTTTATATTGGTAACGCCACGTAGCGCTCTGCGTGAAAATCACTGCCTGTGCTGTGTGCAGTCTGTGGCTAGTTTGCATTGTTGTCATGAACTGCTATAGCTGGATGTGAACAGCGCGTAGCGTTGCGCAGTTAGGGGTGAGCCGCCAGCACTGGTGCATGTGAGGAGAGAGATGGCGGACTTTTCAAATTACATATATATTATGACTGGTGATGATATTCAGGGTAAATACATTGTTTGTTGTTCTCTATTAAACATCTTTACTTTGCTAACTATCCCTATCAGTAGTTGGTGCCCTCCGTAGTTTGAATCTCTTATTTAGCTGGCAGCAGTGGTGCTCGCTGTATTGCAGTAGTTCGACTAATGAAGATTTTTGTGACGTAAGTGATTTCCGAAAGGTGTACTTTAATGTTACTCAGGGCCATTCTTTTGCAGGGATCTTTGATAGTCAGATTGCGTTGCGCTCAAAATATTGTGTGTCAGTTTAAGCACAGTTTTGTACACATTGTTGTTCAAAGGGGGACGTTTCAGAATACAGGGCCGAAAGGTCAGCCAGCGCTGCCCTTACAACCTTTATCGGGTTTTCAATTATGTCTGTTGAGATGTTCATGGTTCATTATTTCCATTCATCATATTACCGCGCGTTTCTCATCAATCTTCGTTCGTTCGTTCATTTTCTAGGGACGTTAACAACATTCCGGCACATTTTCATCATCATTCACTCACTCGCTTACTTACTTACGACTATTTGTGCGGGGAGGTTACACTTGGGTCCATTTCCATTTACATTCAATGTTGATAGACCTTTCTTTTTGTTGTTGTTTTGTTGCTGGCAGGTTACAAAAGGCCTCATTTTATTTATGTTGGTTGCAGCAGCGTTTTTCTCCTTCTTCTAGTGTTTTCCCCGCTCTCACCGCCGCCCCCGCCCCGCCCCTCCCGCATCCGTCGGTCTCACCACGTTCACTGACAGCCGCGTCTGCGGCTACACCACAACGGCCCCCTCCCGGCAACCCATTCGTTTTCTCTTCTTTTGCACAAAAACAACGCCGCACGCGCCAGCCGAGCGCAGCGCAAGCCACCCACACCGCGCCCCTCCCGTCTTTATAGCCTCCGCGTGCGTCTTGTTTTCTTCGTTTGCCCCCTCCCATCTCCCGAATGCCATGCCAGCAGCGTTACGCGTGCCCATCCCCTGTCCACACACTACCGCGAAACGAACAGCCTTCCGGGCCACATGCAGGGCACGCCCACCGCCATTCCCGGACGCAATTCTCAAAACTACACACACACACACACACAAAATGAACGCACCATCCCACTTCGCTTTTCTCTCTCTCTCTCTCTCTCTCTCTCTCTCTCGTCCCTTCCCTTTAACGAAAGACAAACAAACCCCGGTTAACACACTTTCTTGACACCTTCATGTAGGGAGGGAGGGAGGGAGGGAGGGAGGGTGCGTGCGTTATCTCATCTCGACCGCGACGGCAACCATCGACGATCCATTTCCCCCACTGGTAAAACATGTTCACTAACACCTACAGACATCATTCCGTACACACACACACAATGGCTCTGCACACGAACATAGACGGCACGGGCACTGTCGCACATTCTTCCTCAGAACCATCTCAACGAACGTTACATACACATCCGGGAAAGCAAAGCAACGCAACGCACAATTCAGCCGTCAAAGGTAACGTTCACCACGGCAAGACACTTGCCGCCGCGCCGTTACACGCATTTCAGTGCGGCTACAATACACCTCCGACACGGGAACGTTCCGTTGCTCTACACAGCGTTTCTCCGTTTTGTTTCGTTCTTGTTTTTTTCCGTTTTTTCGCTCTTTTTTTTTCCCTCCGTCCTTTCCTCCACCATTCTCTCCTCACGTTCTGCCCAGACATTCGACCGATCAGAGGTTCGTCCACCTTTCGGTAACCGTCCTCAGCGCGACGGTGTACCAACGGTATGACGGTGCGACGGGTGTTCAAGACGTCCGTCCGTTCGTTGCGTGATGCCGGTGTACCGCGCCGATCGACAGTGTCCCAGAGGCGACGGATCGGACCACACCACCGACACACACAAACACGTGTACGCACATTCGCCAAAGCGACCGTCGTCTTCTAGCGTCGCGCTTACTCTACTGTACTGCACTGGACCACGCGTGCATGCATCTTCAATGACGACGTCGGTGTGCGTGCGTCGTACGCACACAAGCAGACACAGTCAGTCAGACACGACTATCGAAATCAGAGTCGGAGGAAAGGTACATCATCGTGCGTGTCGCCCGTACAATGCAATACACATTGGTGTCTCAATGCGCGTTCATTTAAACGTCACTCACACGCCTCCACGCTGCATTTACAGACACATTTCACCCTCGCCATATATGGCGTGCAAACCGACCCGCAAACGGCCGTCGTTACACACTGACATTCCCAACAATCGCGTTTCGTTTCCACCCGTCACGTAACTAACCGGCACCTCCATCCAAAGGGCACATCACCGATCGCACTTCCCCCCCTCGCAGACAACGAGTTGTGCGCACGTGCCTCCATTCCACGTCACACCGTGGCCGTACCCCGCAACACGCGACGCGCCCCCAACAATCAAATTCATCGCATCGGCCACCCCACCCCGTCGCGTCGCGTCGCAACCAAAGCGGTAGCTATTGCCGCCGTCCACCCACTCACACACACAACAAAAACAAAACAAACATAAACAACAACAACAACAACAATTCCGCCCTTCCCGCAAAGGCCATTTGGTGGCCCTGAAAAGGGCCGTTTTGCCGCTCTCGCAACGGAGGATCTCCTTCCATTCCAGAGCCACCTCCTTACTTGGAGCTCGTGTACTTGGTCACCGCCTTCGTGCCCTCGCTCACGGCGTGCTTGGCCAGCTCGCCAGGCAGCAACAGCCGCACAGCGGTCTGGATCTCGCGGGACGTGATGGTCGAGCGCTTGTTGTAGTGCGCCAGGCGAGACGCCTCGGCCGCGATGCGCTCGAAAATGTCGTTCACGAAGCTGTTCATGATGCTCATCGCCTTCGACGAGATGCCCGTGTCAGGGTGCACCTGCTTCAGCACCTTGTAGATGTAGATGGCATAGCTCTCCTTCCTCTTGCGCTTCTTCTTCTTGTCGCCCTTCGAAATGTTCTTCTGCGCCTTGCCAGCCTTCTTGGCGGCCTTCCCGCTAGTCTTGGGCGGCATCGCAAACAAACAAGAACGTACGGCAGCAACACCAGCAGCAAGCGCTCCGCTCTAGTCAGCGTCTCCCCACACAGTGGCACCCAGCGCGCCCCGCCGCCGCACCTTTACCAGCTCGCCCCGTTGCGGCCGCCGACCAATGGGCCGCGAGCGCAACCGGCCGCCGCACCCGAGAGCATAAAGGACCCCCACCCCTGGCGGCGCCGCCACTCCGCTGCTCGACTCGCTGCGGCTCGCACCGTCGTTCGTCTCGTCTCGTTTTTACACCACAGCGCATCGCCATGTCCGGACGCGGAAAGGGAGGCAAGGTCAAGGGCAAGTCAAAGTCCCGCTCAAGCAGGGCCGGGCTCCAGTTCCCGGTCGGCAGAATCCACCGCCTCCTGCGCAAGGGAAACTACGCCGAGCGCGTCGGCGCCGGGGCGCCCGTCTACCTCGCCGCCGTCATGGAGTACCTCGCGGCTGAGGTGCTCGAGCTGGCCGGAAACGCGGCCCGCGACAACAAGAAGACGCGCATCATCCCGCGCCACCTGCAGCTTGCCATCCGCAACGACGAGGAGCTCAACAAGCTCCTGTCGGGCGTCACCATCGCACAGGGTGGTGTCCTGCCCAACATCCAGGCCGTCCTGCTGCCAAAGAAGACCGAGAAGAAGGCCTAAACAGAGAGGCCAGGCAATCGGCACGCGGACCCGCCGCCCAGCAGCGCTGCGTGCTCCCCTGCACGCAACGCGCTTTGCCGGCCCGGCTCGGCTCACAACAATCGGCCCTTTTCAGGGCCACCACACAAACCTACGTCCAAAGCAAAATTTCAGTCGTCCTCGCCGCGCTTTGCTTTACTTTACTTTAACTTCACTTCCACAGCCGCCGCCGGCAACAAGGACCATACCAACTGCTACGATTGCAGGGGGAGATATTCTGCGAGGTACCTCGGTGTCACGCCTGACATCCAAGTGTCACATAGGGGGACTTGGCACAAACGCTCACGCCAGGATGCAGATCCTGTACCCCTGTTCCCTCGACCCCGCAACAGGGGTAGCGATACTGGAAATATGCGCGCCCTGTATGGGGCTATGCAGCCAGATCGACGATGCATCGCCTACAGAAGGGTCCAAAGCAGAGCGCTCTACGACGGGCCTTACACGTCCCCGCGGCAGACCTGCCTAGAACCACCCACAACACGATTCCGCGCCCTGGCAGAAGCGTTCGACGCCACCGCGCCGAATTCAGAAAATGGCTATTACGTCTTGACCCTTGGGCAATATGAACACCACAGGGACAGATGTGCAAGACCCGAGTCGCTACTCCAGCAGTAGCACAAACAGAACACATAATCACTCTCAACAAACAGCAACGTCCGAAAAAGCACACTACCAAAGATAAGAACAACACACAGAAAAGAGGAGCAAATGTCCACAGGCGACAACTCCCCCTCTAACGGTAGAGGACTAAAAGAGAAAAGAACAAGAAGAGCCGCCGCCATCTTGTCGTCCACAGCCCGTGTGGCCCAACAAACACACACACACACACACACACACACACACACACACACACATTTCCCTTGTTTTGTTTCGTTTGCCTCAAGCACCTCCACGCACGCACAGTCGCCTTCCAAACGACAACGACAGCAATAATCACCACTGTTAAACGAGCGTGTCGACACACCGCCCTCCACTCCCGCGCGCCCCATACAAACGAAACAGCTGATCCGGCCGCCTATGGGCACGCCTTGCCTCGGCAACTCCAACGCCGCCGCAAACACACAGCCGAAACCACGCAAATATTCACCGCCTCTCGCACAACAACAACACCACACAGCCCGGCGTCTCCATCGATCGATAAACAAAACAAACACACAACGCCCTCTCTCGCACGCACGCACACACACACACACACACACACACACACACACAAGACCCGCTTCCTTTCCTCTCTCCCAGTCACGTCAGTCAAACGCAAACGAAATGAAGAATGAAAGAAAGAAGGCAGGCAGGCAGGCAGGCAACACACGCAGCAACAACACAGACTCTTTCGCACTTTTCAATTTCCGAACAGTGTGGTGGCCCTGAAAAGGGCCGTTTTCGTCTCTCCCACGGCCGCGGGAAGGCCAACGCGGCACAGCACACCGGCTGCGACGCGCCTAACCGCCGAAACCGTACAGGGTGCGCCCCTGCCTCTTCAGGGCGTACACCACGTCCATGGCCGTCACAGTCTTGCGCTTGGCGTGCTCAGTGTACGTCACCGCGTCGCGGATCACGTTCTCCAGGAACACCTTCAGCACTCCGCGGGTCTCCTCGTAGATCAGACCAGAGATGCGCTTCACGCCGCCCCTGCGAGCCAGGCGGCGGATCGCGGGCTTCGTGATGCCCTGGATGTTGTCGCGCAACACCTTGCGGTGCCGCTTGGCGCCACCCTTGCCGAGCCCCTTTCCTCCCTTGCCGCGGCCAGTCATCTCTTCTAAATCCTCAAAAAAAAAGCTCAAGGCAAGCAAAACGTCTGCTGCAGCGGCTGGCTCCTCACCCGGCGCTAGCGAGTCGGCTACGGTCTGCGCCCGGCGCACGCGCCAGCCCCCCTATATAGACTCTGGCCCGCCCTCCCCCCACCACGCGCAACCGAGGGCATATAAGCGCACCACGGCCGCATGGACTGCGCAATACCGAGTTAGTATTCGCTGCTCGACTCGCTGCGACACATTGCTACTGTCACCGCGCACGTCACGCTATGGCTGTACAGCAGTTTGCCGCCGCACTCGAAGTTCTCCTCCACGCGTTGGGGTTCACCGGCCGCCGCCCACGTCCGCCACGGCGCAGGCGAACGCAGCAGCATCGGATGGGCCTCCAGTGCTACAATTGCCAGCAACTGGGGCATGCCGCGCGGGAGTGCACGAACGCCGTCGCGTGCTTGAAGTGCGCGGCGGCTCACGACACTCGCCGCTGTACGAAGCCTCGTGGTTCGGCCAGCAGGTGCGTGAACTGTGGCGGGTCGCACGCCGCAAATTCGCGTAGCTGCGGCTACCTTCGGGAGTTTCGCCGTCTGTCCGCCGCACCACGTCCTGCGGCGGCGTCCACGACCACGTCGGCCGCCCCGCCCCCCCGCTCCGGCGTGGGGTGCGAGCCGCGCCGTCTTGAAGCCGCTACCGACCACGCTATGGCCGGCTTCCAAGCCGCCTTTGCGGCCGAACGGGCCGCGCTGAAAGAAGAGCTCACGGCCGTCCATCGCCAGCTCCAGCAGCTGCGCGATGAGCTGCGAGCCGTCAAGAAGACGTCGGCGGTTTCCGCCGCCGCCCCCCCCGTGCCCCGGCCGGCGGGGGTCGATGCGGCCACGCAGGCACCTGCCGACCCGTCCCCTGCCGCGACGCAAGTGGTTGCGCCTATGGACACCGAAGATGTGCCGCCGCAGCCGTCCCACTCAGTTCCGACGTCTGCCGGCCACCGTGCTGTGACAATGACCGACTCCTCCCCTGTGGAGCAGCCGCTCATCAAGAGGTTGCAGCGCCCCACGACGACGTCGGCGGTTCCCGCCGACGCCCCGCCCGTGCGTCGGCCGGTGGGGGTTGATGCGGCCGCACAGCCGACCGCCGCTCCGTCCCCTGCCGCGCCGCAAGTGGTTGCGCCTATGGACACCGACGATGTGCCGCCTCCGTCGTCCCACTCAGTTCCGACGTCTGCAGGTCAGCGTGCTGCGGCAACAACCGACTCCTCCACGGTAGAGCCGTCCATCGTCCCGAGGTTGCGGCGACCCCGCTTTCCAGCTGCACACGAGTTGCAGCCTTTCCTTCGGGGCATAGTGACATCGCTCCAGGACGGGTCTTACCCCTTCTTTGACCGCCCGTACCCCTACACTTTGCCCGGTGCTCGGCCTCCCCTCCCCCATCACCCTAATCGCTTTACTCAGTATCAGCTCCAGTGGCTCAATTTCTTGTCCAAGAAGGAGTTACTCCTCATTGACAGACATCCCATCTTCACGAACAAAGAATGGCAACTATTGGCCGAAGTCTCCGAAGCCCATGTGACGGGCCGTGTCCCCGCCGCCTCTCTCCAGTACTCCAAATAGTCATGCAGTGCAAGGGCCTCATCATCATCCATCAGCGCGAATCTTTTTCCCCTCCGGCCAGCCATTTCGGCCGTTCGTTTTCCGCCTCTCTAACTATACCTCTGACTATCCTTTTATCTTTCGCAAAAAAAAAAAAAAAAAAAAAAAAAAAAAAAAAAAAAAAAAAAAAGCAACATGCACACCGTCACGCCCATCTCATCTGCCAGGACTCCACTCACCACTCCGCCATGAGGAAGGCGAAGCGCTCCCGCGCTAAAACTTCCGTTTCACGCCGAGGGTCAACCCTCACCAGTGCAGCGAAGGCGAAGGCGCATGGACTGCGCCGCAGGCAGAGCGGCCTGAGCTGGCGAGGCGAGCGCATCGCTGCTGTTGCGCGCTTAGCCTACTCGGCCGTTGAGAGCTCGTGAAGAGGTTTTCTGTGCTGTGGGCGCCGCGGAGAGCAGATTGTCGTGTGTTGTTCTTACAACGCGTGCAAATTGTCGTGTTCCGCGCCTCGCAGCATGGGAAAGAAGGGTGCGCAGAGGAAACCTGCCGCTACGAAGGGTCCTTCGGTTGTGCAACTCACCGAGTCTGCCGACCATGCGAGGAACTCCCGTGAAGACGAGTCGCGGCCTGCTCCCCCTTTGTACGTCAAGTGCAAAGGCGCGTGGACAGCGCTGTTCGACACCATCACGAATTGCGCTCGGAACGAGGTGGTCTACGAGTCTGTCGATACAGACTCGCTGATCTGCGTTCGAGCTGCAAACGTGGCCGACCACAGGGCGATCAAGGTCGCAGTGGCCGACCACGTCGTCGACGCACCGCCGGCGCGTGATAAGGCCCCTTCCGTCGGAAGGATGAAGACGACCAAGGCACTCCTCAGGGGGTTGCCTTGGTGCTGCGACGAGGCAGCGGTCCGGGAAGGGCTGCTGCGAGCCGGGTTTGGATGCGCAACCGCAAGGTTGCACAACCGGACCAACAGGAAGAGGGCGCCGCTCTATGCCGTGACCGTGCAAACGGTCGACGGCGGGAGCGACATCTTCGACTTGAGGAAGTTGCTGGGCTTCCCGGTGACGACAGAGGCTCTCCCTACCGCCATGGACCCTCTGCCCCAGTGCTTCAGGTGCCAGGGCGAGGGCCATGTAGCGAAGTATTGCCGCAACGCGGCGCGGTGCGTCAAGTGCTCAGGCGAGCACGACAGCCGCGCCTGCGACCGCGGCAGCAACGCTCTGCCGACTTGTGTCCGGTGTGGCGGTCCGCACGTCGCCAGCTGGCGCGGTTGTGCGGCTTTCTCAAGCCGCACCCAAACTGGGGGTGGCGCAGCGGCCGCGGCCGCACCGACGCAGCAGCAGAAGAGAAGACGACGTCGGAAACGGCGTAGGGCGCAGACCAGCCCGGCGCAGCTGAGGGACGGCGCAGTAGCAGATCCACCTGCCAGGGGCAGGGACGACCGCTCGGAAACGGGCAGCCAGGACGCAGCTCGCCCTCCCGTGAAGAAGTGTGACCTCGAACTCGGCGCCGCCGTGAAAGAGGCCACAGCAGCCCTCAAAGCCGTCATGGCGGCGGAGAGGGCTGCCTTCGCAGCCGCCGTGGCTGCAGAGAAGGATGAGGCCTTGAGGCAACTGCGTGCAGTCCTCGCCCAAGGCCTTAGCGCAGTCGTACCTGCGAACACTCCTGCGACCTCGCAGAAGGACGTTCGCGCGCCTATCCCAGCGGTTGTCCCAGCAGCACCGCAGGTGAGAGGCGCAAAGAAGACAACCGCCGCCCCAGCGGAACCGGTGGCGACGCCGACCGCTGCGGAAGCAGCCCTTCAAAGGGACCGAGAAGACAGAAAGGCAGCCGTCATCGCGGAAGCGCGAGCGAACGGCGTGCATCTCTCCGACGCTGAAGCGGCGCGGATCACTGGGCAAGCGGAGCAGCTCACTGCTGCATTGCAGAAGGGCTGCGCCGTGCAGTAGAGGACGCTGCACAGTAGCCGATCGCCGCCGCTCTGCACTAGCCTGATGAAGCTGCACCAAGTCACTGACGACAAGGCGCAGCAGAGGGCCTAACAGCAGCGCATGCGTTGCCGCGCCGAACTTCTATGTTACAGGGAGGAAGCCACTGCGGCCGGCCCAGGAGACTACAAGCGAGCCCAGCCGCAGCAACCGGACTGACCCAGCTAACGACACGCAGTACATAGGTAACGTTGCACGGTACCTCACGCTAACCACTCCTCACCTTGCATGCTCTGTCGCAGCTAGCAAACCGCTACTGCCCTTACTACCCGTCCTACTGTCGCAGAGGTTTTTTTCCCTTGGCGCTGGCCTTGGCACTTTTTTTCCTCTGCTCTTACAACCGCTACCCTTCGATCGTTTTCGACCACTATCTATCTCCGATGGACCATGTTAATGAGTAGTCTTACCCAGACGCATGGATAACATCACAGCCTGCATCCTGTGACGCCTGATTCAAATACTAACATGCTTACGGAGGTGACAGTAGAACTTTTGGTTTGGTCACCACGTTGGTGCGGGCGTGGAGGGGCCCCATCCTTTATTAAAGCATGGACTGCGCCAGCTGACTGCGCTGCGCTCCGCTTCGCCGCCGCTGCTGCTGCTGCTGCTGCTGCCGCCGTCGCCGCCGTCGTCGCGCCGGTAGTTCCCGCCTGGCCGCTAGAGGGTGCGCGCCGCAACTGCCGCGCGCCACTACTGCTGCCGACTACACCCGTCTGTCAGTCGCCGCGCGACTGCGGGAGGGCACGCATCGCCGTGCCACGGCCTCCGCGGTACGTCCGAGGCTACCTCCAGCGACCGACTGCCACAGCCACGGCTTGAGTATGACCTCGCCAGTACCATCGCAGTTACCAACTGCCCTCGCGTCAGTCTGCTGACGCAGTAAAAAGCAAAGTGTCGAGTGCTCTATTGTCGTGTGTTGCGTGTTACACTCCCAGTGACACTTAGGTCCGGTCATAGAAGTGAGGCAGTAGCGATCCCGGAAAGCCGGATCTAGGGCTTGTTAGTTAGGGATTCTGCAAGCCAGGGCCCTCTCCGCGGAGAGACCAGCCCGCGTTTGCCGAGGCAAAGGAACAGAACAGGCCAGATCAATCTCCGCGTGTAGGACAAACCAATCATGCAAAGGAAACCCCGTAAAGTCTCCAAGCCGCCCCCTGAGGCCCCAATCCCTCTCCCCCAACCACCTGCACCTAACCAGACGCAAGATAACCTGCCAACCAGCTGCAACGAGGCTCACCCAGCCCCTCCTCCAAGCAATGACCCTAGCAGTTGCCAGCCCCGCCCCCTACTTGAGATCACTGTGAACCCTCCATCCCTAACCCCATCCTACTCTCAAATTGTATCCTCCCCAACCCGTCCCTCTTCCACACCTCCTCCCTCCCCCAGCAGAGCAAGCCGCCCCACCACCCCAACCCTGGCCTTCAGCCACATCCCACCCCCAAACGACGCCCCTCACAAATTAGAACTCCACAATCTGTCAGCAGGAGTAACGCAAAAGTCCCTGCACACCGAGCTCAAACAGTTTACGTTCACTGCTATTTCCAACCTGTACATCAGGCGGGACGGAGTCGCCGTGATTGAATCGCGCGAGCCTGAATTGAAACGTCTCATAGAAACCAAATTATTTCCCAACTGCCATCCCAGGGCCTCCTGCAGGCTCGTGCAGAGCAAAAGAGACCCAAATCCACCCCGGTCCCCACGCCTCCCATCCTACTCGGTAGTAATCACCAAAGTAGAGATGGACACCACCACCGATGACGTAAAAGAAGGCCTGTCCGAACAAAACTATGTGTTCCACAACGTGATCAGGGTGCGATCACAAAAAACAGGCAAACCGACCGACCTGGTCAGAGTATTTTCCTCTGACAAGGACTCGCAAGACAGGCTCCTAAAGAACGGTTTCCGCCTGTTCAGCAAGTTCCACCGCGTCGAACCCTCCCGCACCCAAACCGCGCTACCCAAAACCTGCTACAAGTGCTTCAGCTACGAACACACAGTCGAAGACTGTAAAGACGTGCTGAAATGCTCGAAGTGCGCTGGCCACCACCCGGTAAAGGACTGCCCGAACAAAGAGCCGAGATGCGCCAACTGCGGAGGAGACCACCCCTCTTTAGCTAAAATATGCCCCCTATTCCCTAAGGCTCCTCTTGCACCGGAAAAAATTCAAGAGGTACGCTGCACCGACCCACCAGCCCAGCTTTGCGACTCTGTTGCCCCCACTCAACAATTCGTGCTAGTTGAGGACTACATAAGGGCAACCGCAATTGTCCTGATGAATGTCATACCCGACAGGCGTGACCAAATAGGAAAAGCTATGGCGGAGGTAGCGAAATCCTTCTTCAACCGCAAACTAACAATCCTCGCTCACGGCCCGCACAGGCGGTTCGCAATTGAGGCAGAATCTTGTCCCCCCCCGATCCAACCAACAATCCTTCTCCCAATCATCAATCCTGACATCGATCCCCCATCCCTAACCCCCCAAGCCCCCCTCCTACCGACCGCACAACACGCAGAGGATGGAAGTGCCGCCAAATGAAAGCAAAACCACCTTCGCTTTCCTAAACGTGAACGGCTTCAATAGAAAGCAGCCACTAGTGGAGCGACTGGTCTGCACAAACGGCATATGCCTCATAGGCCTCGCCGAGGTCCGCGCCGGCCCCAACCCCCTCCAACTCGGAAGAATGACACAACACAGAACACCGCAAGCGCGAGCAAGCAAAGGGGGAGTGGCAGTCTTCCACAGCCCCGACTTCCCAGCCGTCAGAATCGACCCACCACCCCACTTAGCCCACCTCGACCTCATTATACTAAGTGCAAACAGCCCCTATCTGGGTCACATGCAAATTGCAACAGTCTACATCTCCCCTCAAGACCCCTTCCCTACAGAACTGATTACCTACCTGGTGTCCAAAGGTGAATTCATCCTAATGGGAGACTTTAATGCGCGCCACGTGTCCTTTGGGGACACAGCCACCAACACCAGGGGCGTCGCACTTCTAGATCTATTAGACAGCCTCCCGATCATCCGCCTCCACAACTCAGACCCAACCTTAATAAACTCCCATGGTCACTCAATACCCGACCACATACTATGCTCAGAAAAAATAGCCAACCGCTGCTCCGACTGTACCATCGGTGACAGTGTGGGCAGCGACCATCTCCCGCTATTATTTAACACAACTGCCTTCAGTTCCTACAAACCCCACACAGTGACAAAAACTATCAGAGCTGAAAACAAGGGGAACTGGACGAAATTTGCAGAAATCCTAAAACATGAGCTCCCACAATCACCAATTTCAGACGAACCAGAGCTGAACTCTCACAACACAAAAATAGTAGATGCTTTCAACAAAGCTTACTGCGACAGCGTCCCCCTCATTACCATCAAGGAAGGATCCATTAAAATTCCACCCCACATCCTCAACATCATCAGGGAAAAGAGGCGCGCCTACAGACAGTTCAAACTGACTCTCGACCCCGCCCTGAAGCGGGAATGGAACCGTCTAAGTAGGCTAGCCAGATCTGCTCTGCAGCGCTGGCGAGCTGAAATATGGGCAGAAAAGTGCAGCTCTCTGAACCCAAAAGAACCTCGTAAATTCTGGCGATCCTTCAGGAACATAACAGGTACAAATCAAGCTCCCTCAAGCCCTGCACTCGTGACAGAAGACAATATTATAGCGGACAATCCAGGGAAAGCCCAAGTTTTCCGCGACTCCCTGGCGCTAGTGCACTCGTACCCAGAAGACCCACTATTTGACCATCACCACGCGGCAAAAATAAACAATCTCGCAGACGTCCTATCCCAATCCCAAATCGCACCCACCAAAGACCAGGCAGATCTTACCCAGCCCATCAGCGACACAGAGATAATGGCAGCCATCAGAATAGGAAAGAACGGAGCACCAGGACTAGACGGCATCACGCTGAGGCAAGTCAAAAACGCACCTGTGCTCCCTCTCCTCACCTCATTATCTATCCTTTTCAACGCCGCCCTCTCCCTAGGAACAGTGCCACAACAATGGAAACACGCTAAAATTACAATGATCCGTAAAAAAGACAAACCCCTCAACCGACCGGACTCATACCGGCCAATCTCCGTCCTCCCTGTTCTAGGCAAGATCTTTGAACACATCGTAAAGGCAAGAATAACAAAATTCACAGACAAACAGAACATAATACCCGTGGAACAGGCAGGCTTCCGTAAGAATCACTCCACGACAGACTGTATAGTCAGAATTACAGACCACATAACCGAAGCTCTAAACAGAAGCGAGTGTACTCTGGCACTGTTCCTAGACATCGAGAGGGCATTTGACAAGGTGTGGCACAGCGGACTCATATACAAACTCTGGTCTCAGGGATTCCCACCCCTGATTTGCAAATTAATCCGCAACATCCTCTCCAACCGGCAGGGGCAGGTAATAGTAGGAGGAACTCTGTCTACCCCCTTTACCCCCGAGGCCGGTGTGGCACAAGGAGCGGTACTCTCCCCTACCCTTTATAAACTATTCACCGCCGATATACCGAAACCCGAAACTTGGTGCGAAGGCCTCGCCCTCTACGCGGACGATACCGCCTACTGGTGCTCCGGTACCTCAACTGACTACGTACAAACTCTCGCGAAAGGCTACATCGACAAACTGGAAAGATGGATGTGCAAGTGGCGTATAAAACCTAACCCCACTAAAAGCCAACTAATTCTTTTCCGTCATAGGCATCTCTGCCAAAAACGTAACCAGTCCACAGACTCCCTTAAGGTAACCCTGTGGAACAAAGAAATCTACCCGAAGAACACAGCCCTATATCTAGGCATCACTCTGGACTACACTCTAAGTTGGACACCCCACACCTCCCTCATCATCGACAAAGCGCGCGCCCGTATGAATTTAATAAAACTTATAAAAGGGAAATTCTACGGCGCCCCCTCCTGGGTCGCCATCCACACGTATAGCTGCTTCGTCAGACCAGTACTCGAGTACGCGGCAATTACATGGCTGAACTCGGAAGCGCAAACTGAGAGGATACAGGCACACGACAGACGTAATCTTCGCTATGCAGGTCGTCTAAATCCTAACACCGCATGCACTGACATTCACGCCATAACAAACACCATCCCAATATCAGAAAGATGCCGCTTCCAGACAGCAAACTATGGATCGCAAAGACTTGTATCAGATGGACCTATAAAGGACATACTAACAAATAAACACTGGAAATTTAGGTACCCCCACTTCCAATACCCACTCCCAGCTTACACAATAGCCAAATGTATTCAAGAAAACATACCAGAGCATATCACACCAGTTCTACACCTCATACAAGAAATAGAAGGCTAAGATATCAGAGACACGAAAAAGAAAAGGTCAAAACTACACTTAGGTTAGGATAAGAGTCTAGGTCAGTAAACAATAGAAAGAACTTAAAATAGTTAGAATTACGATAGTGCAGGATAAGACTAGTAAACTAGGATAGGTCAGTAAACAATAAAAAGAACTTAAAATAGTTAGAATTACGACAGTAAATTAGGCTAATAAATCAGATTTGGGACAAAATCAGATTATACAAATTTACGCAAGACAAGTCTAGTAAACTAGGATAGGACAAGTGACTAGAACCGTAAGCTATAGAAAGATCTATATAGTGATAGCATTGAGATAGTAAACTAGGCTAGTAAATCAGGTTAAGAACATATCCTACAAGAACAGAATAAAACTTTTCACAAAGCTGAATATTCTTTCCGCCCTAGCTGAGGTTTTGGTGGTTTCCCTCAAGCTGTAAGGCGAATGCCAGGGCGAGTATTCCCACCATAAAATAAAAATAAAATAAATAAGGTATTGAATATTCAGAAAGAATTCACCTAAGATGAAACGGAATGAAACCTAACAAAAGGAAAAACAATCCCCACTAAATTGAAATAAACTGTGACAAAACAGCATTACATTCCAACCTCCATGGCTGAAAAGCGGATTATTTCGCGCAACAACAGCCACACGCTCTCCATCCCAGAGACGTGGAAAAAAAAAAAAAAAAAAAAAAAAAAAAAAAAAAAAAACGTGTCGTCAAGGCAGCACCCGACGCAGCACCTCGCTCGCCTCCACGCCGCTCCGCTAACCGCTACCGCTATGGCCCGCACAAAGCAAACGGCCCGCAAGTCCACCGGCGGAAAGGCGCCGCGCAAACAGCTCGCCACCAAGGCGGCGAGGAAGAGCGCGCCCGCCACCGGCGGCGTCAAGAAGCCCCACCGCTACAGGCCGGGCACCGTCGCCCTGCGAGAAATCAGGCGCTACCAGAAGAGCACAGAGCTGCTCATCCGCAAGCTGCCATTCCAGCGCCTAGTGCGCGAGATCGCCCAGGACTTCAAGACCGACCTGCGCTTCCAGAGCTCCGCGGTCATGGCCCTGCAGGAGGCCAGCGAGGCCTACCTCGTCGGCCTCTTCGAAGACACCAACCTGTGCGCAATCCACGCCAAGCGCGTCACCATCATGCCCAAGGACATCCAGCTCGCGCGCCGCATCCGCGGCGAGCGCGCCTAAACACCGCGCCAGCCGCTGGGCACCGCCCACGCACGCAACAAACAAAACGGCCCTTTTAAGGGCCACTAACATCACTCCGTCGCGAGCAAACTTTGTCGGTCGCCTCTCGCCCCACAACCACAGAACCAAAGACAAAACACCACTTCCACTTCCCGTCCGTCCGCCACAGCCGCTCTCCCCTGCCAGCTTGCTGGCGCGCGCAACAATCAACATCATGCCTCCCCGGCGCGGCGCTCAAAGCGCACAATACCCATCGGCCGACGCCGTCAACCACACGGCCGGCCGCCGCTTCGTTTCGAAAAGAAAACGAAACAAAAAGCCAGGCACGTCCAACGCCACCGACCCTTTCCACATCTCAACGTCCCCCGCCCCCGTTGCAAGAACACACACACAAGACAAGACACATCCGAGAAGACGGCAGGCAGGCCAACCAAAGTATTCAAACAACATGACACAAAACCAACCGTCGGCCGGCCGCGACCAAAAAAAAAAAACGGCGACAATCAACCGCAACGACAAAACCGCTACCGCCGCCCGCACCCGCCACCGACCCCCCCCCCGCAATCCAACCACCACGGCACGCAAACAGTATCCACACACGGGCATACAGAAACGCCAGACGACACAACCACACCGCAACACAAACACGACAATCAAAACCTTCCCGACGTGCTTTGATGGCCCTGAGAAGGGCCGTTTTGGGCCGCGCGTCTGTTGCGCGCCACTAGACGACGGGGACGGGGGGTGCGGACGACGGAGTCAACCGCCAACCCTTCCTTTCCCATTCCTCTCTACTTCTTCTTCTTGGGCGAAGCCTTCGCCTTAGACGGCGTCGTCGCCTTCTTCGGGCGCGGCGCCTTCGGCTTCTTCGTCGGAACCTTGGCGGCCTTCTTCGCCTTCGACGGCGACTTGGCCTTGGCCGGCTTGGCAGCAGCCGCCTTCTTCGCACCGGCGGGAGCGGCCGACGCCGCAGACGCCTTCTTGGCGGCGCCCGCCTTCCGACCAGTCGCCGCCTTCACGCCACCAGCCTTCTTTGCGCCGGCCGCACGGGCGCCCTTCTTCTCCTTGCTGGCCGGAGCGGCGCGCTTCTTCTTGGCACCGCCAGCACGAGCCTTGCCGCCCTCAGCCGCCCCGCCGCCGGCGCCGGCAAGCTTGAAAGAGCCGGACGCGCCCTTCCCCTTCGTCTGCACCAGCTCGCCCGCCACCACGGCCGACTTGAGGTACTTCTTGATAAACGGCGCCAGCTTCTCCGCGTCCAGCTTGTAGTGCGCGGCAATGTACTTCTTGATCGCCTGCAGCGACGATCCGCCGCGCTCCTTCAGACTCTTGATGGCGGCCGTCACCATCTCAGAGGTGCGCGGGTGCGCAGGCTTGGCGCGCGGCTTCTTCGCAGACGACGCAGACTTTGCCTTCTTCGTAGTGCCGGTGGCGGCGGGTGCCGCAGCAGTCTCGTTCGTAGCCGCCTGATCTGCCATTTCGACGACGCGCGTTAACACACAGCGAGCAGCGAGAGCGAGAGGAGACACGCAGCGAGCGGAGCGCACAGCAGAGGAATAGCCGCCTCGACGCACAGGCCCAGCCAGTGTCGCGGGCGGGCGCGGACGGCCGAGAGAGCGGCCGCCACTCTGCGCGCCGCCGCGCCGCGCCTCCCGCGCTTGCTACCGCCCAACGTCCGACAGCCTGTGCGGAGCAGCCCCACACCTGCGCCACAACCACCCGCGCCTTTCAAACCACCGAGGATGGGGCTACACACAGCCACACCACAGTCGCCAACCAGTCGCCACGGCAGCGCCGCAAACCACGGCCAAACTGCAGCCACCGCGCGCTACAGCCTGGGTCGGCCCGCCGAGAATCGCCGCCCACGCCCAAATGCCGCCCCCACAGCCCCAGCCGGCGACCGGCCACAATGGCCAAACCTTCGGCAAAAGCCCCGCACCGTCGCCGCGGCAGCCCGGCCAGCGCGGCCGGCGCCACAGCCACACAAGCGGAGGCGTGCGGCGATGACGGCCGTGCAAACGCACCTCCGCCGCCCCATCGCCCTCCCACCGTTTCCCGATCGGCCCGCAGCCGTCGGGCCACGTCCTCCTCCTCTCGCCCGCCAACATTCACAGCCCTTTCGTTCGTTTCCCAACAATTTCAATTGTGCCCGCCGCAAAAACGGGCGCCGCCTGCAAAGCAACATGCTCCGCCGGAGCGCCCCTCGCCGCTTACGAGCCAACCCCTCGCCCGAGGCAAACCCGAAATCCGCAACTACAGACCAACCCAATCTGCCGTCAGCACACACGACAGCCAACATCACGCGTTACGAGTTAGACATTAGGTTCACACGTCTCGGTTAGGTTCGGTGGACGTGGGTTAGGTTAAGGGCACTTGGGTTAGGTTAAGCATTCAAAACACACGTCAGGCGTCAGAGGTTAGGTTAGGTTACGTTACATTAAGGTTAGGTTAGGGGCACCTCGGTTAGGTTAAGGGTCGGTGTTAGGTTAAGCGTCAAACTTAGGTTAAGCATTCAAACACACGTCGGGCGTCAGAGGTTAGGTTAGGTTAGGTTAGGTTAAGGCCACTTGGGTTAGGTTAAGCCTCAAACTTAGGTTAAGCATTCAAACACACGTCGGGCGTCAGGTGGCCGCAGCAGCCGCACCTACCTACCCACCCACCTCACGGCCGGACAGCTTGGCTTACTTGGCGCTGAGGCTGACCTCACCGCACCTCACGCTACGCAACGCTACAGGTTCGGTTCGCTCAGCTTAGGCTTAGAGCTTAAGCGCCCAGGTCGGATTACGACGTTGGTTCACCTTCGGGCGCCACACTTTGGGTGTAAAGGTCGCGTCGGGTCGTCGGCACGCCGCAAAAACAAAAGCGAAGCCACAGGACAACGCCGACAAACGGGCAGCACGACCACGACCAGATACCGAGACACACGGACCACCCACCGGCCAAAGGGCACCAAACAACAAACCAGAGCACCACGTGTCGACCAGAGCAACCCGCCGCTCACGCGACGTGGCTGGCACCGAAGGGCCGCCGCAACTGCGCTTTCCGCGCCGGGCCGGATGCACGTGCGGCAACACCACCACCGCACACAGCCGCTGTTCAACATCAACCAACAACACGCCGCGGTCGCAGCCTCAACGCCAGCACACGTTTGCACCACCATTCACACGCACCGCACAAACAGCTGTCGCCGACAACACAAACACACCGCAACGACGCCGCCGCCCCTACTTGTGCCGGCCACCCACCCCACCGACGGCGCACCTGTCGCCGGCCGGCAGTCGACACGGGAAACGCACACCGCCACTTCGCTCGCGCGCACGCCACCAACCAGTCGTCGTCTCCAAAACAACAAACAAACAAACATAGGGCAGGCAACAAATCGCCTCGCACGAACCGTCCACAAAACTATCAAAGCACAGCCTCTGGCTAACGGCCACGACGCAGCGGCACGCTGCTCCTTTCCCCGCCCCCACTCGATTCACGAAGGCACGCGACACCGCCAACGACGGCCTCGCTTCCCGCAACCGACACCTTTCCGCCACTACGCACAGCCGCACCCGACGCCCGTGCCAACGACACAACTACTGCACTATCCACCGCCGCCTCCCCCTTCCCGTCGTACACACACACAGCCAGCCAGCCAGCCAGCCAGCCAAAACCACACCAACGACCCAAACATGCACGTGCAACGGCACACCCCAACCAGTCAACGTCGACAACCACACGCACGGCTCGAAACCGGCGCCCTTCCACGTTGCCATCAAGCTACACACAAGACACAAGGAACCAACAACAGCAAGCCTGCCCGCCCGCCCCACTCTCACGCCGCAAAAAGCACACCGAAACCGCCAAACGCACATTCCCATCGCACCGACACCGACCGGCTCGCTACCACCACACCTCTCGGCAGCCGTTTCGCAAACATGACACGGCGCGACATGACATCACGACCAACTCTCCTCTCCAGACGCCTTCGGCCGGAGCACAACGCCGCCAATTCGCCACACACACACACACACACACACACACACAGTCGACAGGCGCCCGCCCGCCCGCCCTGCACGACGCCGCGCAGCAAAGGCGCCCGCAAACACATACCTCTCCTCTCTCTCGGCCGCCCGACGCGCCAACCGCCACACCGCCAGCCACTCGCAATTGTGCACTGCCGCCAGCCACACGTCCAACACGCCGCGCCGCCTCCGGCCACCCGCCAGGGGGCGCTCACGTCCGCGACAACAGCGCGGCCCGCCGGGCCAAACCGAACCGAGCCGAGCCGCCCGCCGCTGCTCTGCACATCTTCCTGCGCGCATCAACAAAACGAGGCAAGCGAGCACACCCCGTCACAACGCCACATCACGCAAATGCCGTGCCGACCTCTTGTGTCTACCGCCTAAATTGCACTCACTCACCAGCCGCCCCTTCTTCTTCTTCCTACCTATCTATCTGTGCGTCTGTGTCGGTCCGCGCGTGACGCCTCTCAACATCCGCCGTCGCCGTCCCCGTCCCCGTTTCCGCCCCAATGCCATCGTCGCGCCGCCTCCTCCTCCTCCTCCGCCCCTGTCCGGCCCGCACCACACCATACACCGCTGCTTGTCCCGGCCGTTGCCACCAAAGGCGCCTACCGCAAACGCGCCACGCCGCAGCCCCCGTGCGTGCATCTCCGTGCCGACGCTGCCTCTCTGCCCTCCCGCACGCACTCGACCGACCGACATGCACTGCGTCGACGGCCTCGACAACACAGTCTCTGGCTCCGCACTGCGTCTTCCGGTACGCGCGCTGAAACACGTATGTACTCATTACCAGCGATGGCGAGGCACGACACAATCTCTGACCAGAGCGTTTCTTATCGTCGCTAGTCTGCGCCACACGACACTAGTAGCACGTAGCGGGTCGGCAGGAACAGTTGTCATCTATATGTGGCGGGTCGGGAGAGGTAGTAGTCAGTCGACAGTATTAGCGAGTGGACGGTTGTACTGAGCGGGCGGCGGCGTGCTCTTCTCGCGACTCTGGTCTCCGTTCGGGACGATGCATACTGTTATTACAGGTAAGGTAATGAAGCTGCATTGCGCAAATCTAATACTGTATGTCAATTGTAACTATTTTCTTCACAACAAAATGCCCCAATAATACTTTGTTTCCAAACAAACTTTTTTAAAGTACAACCATTCATTTCCATTTAAATAATATTTCCTACGCATTTCCTCCAACAATCAAAATTAAATGTGAGCCGGCATTCATTGCACGACGCTGTGTACAGGTATCTACAGTTAAGAGCACATATAGATGCAGTTTGTTTTTTCTCTTTTGTCTTTTTTGTTTTTTTTTTTTTTTTTTTTGACGTAACGATCTTTTGCTCTTTTTATTCTAATTTGTACGTACGCTGTTTGTTTAGATTTTTATATTGGTAATGCCACGTAGCGCTCCGCGTGAAAATCACTGCCTGTGCTGTGTGCAGTCTGTGGCTAGTTTGCATTGTTGTTGTCATGAACTGCTATAGCTGGATGTGAACAGCGCGTAGCGTTGCGCAGTTAGGGGTGAGCCGCCAGCACTGGTGCATGTGAGGACAGAGATGGCGGACGTTTCAAATTACATATATTATGACTGGTGATGATATTAAGGGTAAATACATTGTTTGTTGTTCTCTATTAAACATCTTTACTTTGCTAACTATCCCTATCGGTAGTTAGTGCCCTCCGTAGTTTGGAATCTCTTATTTAGCTGGCAGCAGTGGTGCTCGCTGTATTGCAGTAGTTCGAGTAATGAAGATTTTTGTGAGGTAAGTGATTTCCGACAGGTGTACTTTAATGTTACTCAGGGCCATTCTTTTGCAGGGATCTTTGATAGTCAGATTGCGTTGCGCTCAAAATATTGTGTGTCAGTTTAAGCACAGTTTTGTATACATTGTTGTTCAAAGGGGGGCGTTTCAGAATACACAGGGCCGAAGGTCAGCCAGCGCTGCCCTTACAACGTTTATCGGGTTTTCAATTATGTCTGTTGAGATGTTCATGGTTCATTATTTCCATTCATCATATTATCGCGCGTTTCTCATCAATCTTCGTTCGTTCATTTTCTAGGGACGTTAACAACATTCTGGCACATTTTTATCATCATTCACTCACTCACTCACTCACTCACTCACTCACTCACTTACTTACGACTATTTGTGCGGGGAGGTTACACTTGGGTCCATTTCCATTTACATTCAATGTTGATAGACGCCTTTTTTTTTTTTTGTTGTTGTTTTGTTGCTGGCAGGTTACAAAGGGCCTCATTTTATGTTGGTTGCAGCAGCGTTTTTCTCCTTCTTCTAGCGTCTTCCCCGCCCCCGCCCCTCCCGCATCCCTCGGTCTCACCACGTTCACTGACAGCCGCGTCTGCGGCTACACCACAACGGCCCCCTCCCGGCAACCCATTCGTTTTCTCTTCTTTTGCACAAAAACAACGCCGCACGCGCCAGCCGAGCGCAGCGCAAGCCACCCACACCGCGCCCCTCCCCGTCTTTATAGCCTCCGCGTCTTGTTTTCTTCGTTTGCCCCCTCCCATCTCCCGAATGCCATGCCATGCCATGCCAGCAGCGTTACGCGTGCCCCTCCCCTGTCCACACACTACCGCGAAACGAACAGCCTTCCGGGCCACATGCAGGGCACGCCCACCGCCATTCCCGGACGCAATTCTCAAAACAACACACACACACACACACACACACACAATGGCTTTGCACACGAACATAGACGGCACGGGCACTGTCGTACATTCTTCCTCAGAACCATCTCAACGAACGTTACGTTACATACACATCCGGGAAAGCAAAGCAACGCAACGCACAATTCAGCCGTCAAAGGTAACGTTCACCACGGCAGACACTTGCCGCCGCGCCGTTACGCGCATTTCAGTGCGGCTACAATACACCTCCGACACGGGAACGTTCCGTTGCTCTACACTGCGTTTCTCCGTTTTGTTTGGTTTTTTTTCCGTTTTCTCTCTCTCTCTCTCTCTCTCTCTCTCTCTCTCTATATATATATTTGTTTTTTCCCCTCTGTCCTTTCCTCCACCATTCTCTCCTCACGTTCTGCCCAGACATTCGACCGATCAGAGGTTCGTTCACCTTTCGGTAACCGTTCTCAGCGCGACGGTGTACCAACGGTATGACGGTATGACGGTATGACGGGTGTTCAAGACGTCCGGTGTACCGCGCCGATCGACAGTTTCCCAGAGGCGACGGATCGGACCACATCACCGACATACACACAAACACGTGTACGCACATTCGCCAAAGCGACCGTCGTCTTCTAGCGTCGCGCTTACTCTACTGTACTGCACTGGACACGCGAGCATGCATCTTCAATGACGACGTCGGTGTGCGTGCGTCGTACGCACACAAGCAGACACAGTCGGTCAGACACGACTATCGAAATCAGAGTCGGGGGAAAGGTACATATCATCGTGCGTGTCGCCCGTACAATGCAATACACAGTGGTGTGTCTCAATGCGCGTTCACATTTAAACGTCACTCACACGCCTCCACGCTGCATTTACAGACACATTTCACCCTCGCCATATATGGCGTGCAAACCGACCCGCAAACGGCCGTCGTTACACACTGACATTCCCAACAATCGCGTGTCGTTTCCACCCGTCACGTAACTAACCGGCACCTCCATCCAAAGGGCACATCACCGATCGCACTTCCCCCCCCCCCCCCTCGCAGACAACGACTTGTGCGCACGTGCCTCCATTCCACGTCACACCGTGGCCGCACCCCGCAACACGCGACACGCGACGCGCCCCATAAACAATCAAATTATTCATCGCATCGGCCACCCCACCCCGTCGCGTCGCAACCAAAGCGGTAGCTATTGCCACCGTCCACCCACTCACACACAAAACAAAACAAAAACAACAACAACAACAATTCCGCCCTTCCCGCAAAGGCCATTTGGTGGCCCTGAAAAGGGCCGTTTTGCCGCTCTCGCAACGGAGGATCTCCTTCCATTCCAGAGCCACCTCCTTACTTGGAGCTCGTGTACTTGGTCACCGCCTTCGTGCCCTCGCTCACGGCGTGCTTGGCCAGCTCGCCAGGCAGCAACAGCCGCACAGCGGTCTGGATCTCGCGGGACGTGATGGTCGAGCGCTTGTTGTAGTGCGCCAGGCGAGACGCCTCGGCCGCGATGCGCTCGAAAATGTCGTTCACGAAGCTGTTCATGATGCTCATCGCCTTCGACGAGATGCCCGTGTCAGGGTGCACCTGCTTCAGCACCTTGTAGATGTAGATGGCATAGCTCTCCTTCCTCTTGCGCTTCTTCTTCTTGTCGCCCTTCGAAATGTTCTTCTGCGCCTTGCCAGCCTTCTTGGCGGCCTTCCCGCTAGTCTTGGGCGGCATCGCAAACAAACAAGAACGTACGGCAGCAACACCAGCAGCAAGCGCTCCGCTCTAGTCAGCGTCTCCCCACACAGTGGCACCCAGCGCGCCCCGCCGCCGCACCTTTACCAGCTCGCCCCGTTGCGGCCGCCGACCAATGGGCCGCGAGCGCAACCGGCCGCCGCACCCGAGAGCATAAAGGACCCCCACCCCTGGCGGCGCCGCCACTCCGCTGCTCGACTCGCTGCGGCTCGCACCGTCCTTCGTCTCGTCTCGTTTTTTTACACCACAGCGCATCGCCATGTCCGGACGCGGAAAGGGAGGCAAAGTCAAGGGCAAGTCAAAGTCCCGCTCAAGCAGGGCCGGGCTCCAGTTCCCGGTCGGCAGAATCCACCGCCTCCTGCGCAAGGGAAACTACGCCGAGCGCGTCGGCGCCGGGGCGCCCGTCTACCTCGCCGCCGTCATGGAGTACCTCGCGGCTGAGGTGCTCGAGCTGGCCGGAAACGCGGCCCGCGACAACAAGAAGACGCGCATCATCCCGCGCCACCTGCAGCTTGCCATCCGCAACGACGAGGAGCTCAACAAGCTCCTGTCGGGCGTCACCATCGCACAGGGTGGTGTCCTGCCCAACATCCAGGCCGTCCTGCTGCCAAAGAAGACCGAGAAGAAGGCCTAAACAGAGAGGCCAGGCAATCGGCACGCGGACCCGCCGCCCAGCAGCGCTGCGTGCTCCCCTGCACGCAACGCGCTTTGCCGGCCCGGCTCGGCTCACAACAATCGGCCCTTTTCAGGGCCACCACACAAACCTACGTCCAAAGCAAAATTTCAGTCGTCCTCGCCGCGCTTTGCTTTACTTTACTTTACTTTAACTTAACTTCACTTCCACAGCCGCCGCCGGCAAGAAGACCATACCAACTGCTACGATTGCAGGGGCAGATATTCTGCGAGGTACCTCGGTGTCACGCCTGACATCGAAGTGTCACATAGGGCAACTTGGCACAAACGCTCACGCCAGGATGCAGATCCTGTACCCCTGTTCCCTCGACCCCGCAACAGGGGTAGCGATACTGGAAATATGCGCGCCCTCTATAGGGGCTATGCAGCCAGGTCGACGATGCATCGCCTACAGAAGGGTCCAAAGCAGAGCGCTCTACGACGGGCCTTACACGTCCCCGCGGCAGACCTGCCTACAACCACCCACAACACGATTCCGCGCCCTGGCACAAGCGTTCTACGCCACCGCGCGGAATTCAGAAAATGACTATTACGTCTTGACCCTTGGGCAATATGAACACCACAGGGACAGATGTGCAAGACCCGAGTCGCTACTCCAGCAGTAGCACAAACAGAACACATAATCACTCTCAACAAACAGCAACGTCCGAAAAAGCACACTACCAAAGATAAGAACAACACACAGAAAAGAGGAGCAAATGTCCACAGGCGACAATAACCTCCACCAACTCCCCCTCTAACGGTAGAGGACTAAAGGAAAGAGAGAAGAACAACAAGAAGAGCCGCCGCCATCTTGTCGTCCACAGCCCGTGTGGCCACACACACGTTTCTCTTTTGTTTTTCGTTTGCCTCAAGCACCTCCACGCACGCACAGTCGCCTTCCAAACGACAACGACAGCAATAATCACCAACTGTTAAACGAGCGTGTCGACACACCGCCCTCCACTCCCGCGCGCCCCATACAAACGAAACAGCTGATCCGGCCGCCTATGGGCACGCCTTGCCTCGGCAACTCCAACGCCGCCGCAAACACACAGCCAAAACCACGCAAATATTCACCGCCTCTCGCACAACAACAACAACAACAACAACAACAACACACAGCCCGGCGTCTCCATCGATCGATAAACAAAACAAACACACAACGCCCTCTCTCGCGCGCGCGCGCACGCACACACACACACACACACACACACACACACACACACACACACAGCCACAAGACCCGCTTCCTTTCCTTTCTCCCAGTCACGTCACGTCAGTCAAACGCAAACGAAATGAAGAATGAAAGAAACAAGGCAGGCAGGCAACACACGCAGCAACAACACAGACTCTTTCGCACTTTTCAATTTCCGAACAGTGTGGTGGCCCTGAAAAGGGCCGTTTTCGTCTCTCCCACGGCCGCGGGAAGGCCAACGCGGCACAGCACACCGGCTGCGACGCGCCTAACCGCCGAAACCGTACAGGGTGCGCCCCTGCCTCTTCAGGGCGTACACCACGTCCATGGCCGTCACAGTCTTGCGCTTGGCGTGCTCAGTGTACGTCACCGCGTCGCGGATCACGTTCTCCAGGAACACCTTCAGCACTCCGCGGGTCTCCTCGTAGATCAGACCAGAGATGCGCTTCACGCCGCCCCTGCGAGCCAGGCGGCGGATCGCGGGCTTCGTGATGCCCTGGATGTTGTCGCGCAACACCTTGCGGTGCCGCTTGGCGCCACCCTTGCCGAGCCCCTTTCCTCCCTTGCCGCGGCCAGTCATCTCTTCTAAATCCTCAAAAAGCTCAAGGCAAGCAAAGCGTCTGCTGCAGCGGCTGGCTCCTCACCCGGCGCTAGCGAGTCGGCTACGGTCTGCGCCCGGCGCACGCGCCAGCCCCCCTATATAGACTCTGGCCCGCCCTCCCCCCACCACGCGCAACCGAGGGCATATAAGCGCACCACGGTGGCTGGCGCGCGCCCGTGTCGTCAAGGCAGCACCCGACGCAGCACCTCGCTCGCCTCCACGCCGCTCCGCTAACCGCTACCGCTATGGCCCGCACAAAGCAAACGGCCCGCAAGTCCACCGGCGGAAAGGCGCCGCGCAAACAGCTCGCCACCAAGGCGGCGAGGAAGAGCGCGCCCGCCACCGGCGGCGTCAAGAAGCCCCACCGCTACAGGCCGGGCACCGTCGCCCTGCGAGAAATCAGGCGCTACCAGAAGAGCACAGAGCTGCTCATCCGCAAGCTGCCATTCCAGCGCCTAGTGCGCGAGATCGCCCAGGACTTCAAGACCGACCTGCGCTTCCAGAGCTCCGCGGTCATGGCCCTGCAGGAGGCCAGCGAGGCCTACCTCGTCGGCCTCTTCGAAGACACCAACCTGTGCGCAATCCACGCCAAGCGCGTCACCATCATGCCCAAGGACATCCAGCTCGCGCGCCGCATCCGCGGCGAGCGCGCCTAAACACCGCGCCAGCCGCTGGGCACCGCCCACGCACGCAACAAACAAAACGGCCCTTTTAAGGGCCACTAACATCACTCCGTCGCGAGCAAACTTTGTCGGTCGCCTCTCGCCCCACAACCACAGAACCAAAGACAAAACACCACTTCCACTTCCCGTCCGTCCGCCACAGCCGCTCTCCCCTGCCAGCTTGCTGGCGCGCGCAACAATCAACATCATGCCTCCCCGGCGCGGCGCTCAAAGCGCACAATACCCATCGGCCGACGCCGTCAACCACACGGCCGGCCGCCGCTTCGTTTCGAAAAGAAAACGAAACAAAAAGCCAGGCACGTCCAACGCCACCGACCCTTTCCACATCTCAACGTCCCCCGCCCCCGTTGCAAGAACACACACACAAGACAAGACACATCCGAGAAGACGGCAGGCAGGCCAACCAAAGTATTCAAACAACATGACACAAAACCAACCGTCGGCCGGCCGCGACCAAAAAAAAAAAACGGCGACAATCAACCGCAACGACAAAACCGCTACCGCCGCCCGCACCCGCCACCGACCCCCCCCCCGCAATCCAACCACCACGGCACGCAAACAGTATCCACACACGGGCATACAGAAACGCCAGACGACACAACCACACCGCAACACAAACACGACAATCAAAACCTTCCCGACGTGCTTTGATGGCCCTGAGAAGGGCCGTTTTGGGCCGCGCGTCTGTTGCGCGCCACTAGACGACGGGGACGGGGGGTGCGGACGACGGAGTCAACCGCCAACCCTTCCTTTCCCACTTCCATTCCTCTCTACTTCTTCTTCTTGGGCGAAGCCTTCGCCTTAGACGGCGTCGTCGCCTTCTTCGGGCGCGGCGCCTTCGGCTTCTTCGTCGGAACCTTGGCGGCCTTCTTCGCCTTCGACGGCGACTTGGCCTTGGCCGGCTTGGCAGCAGCCGCCTTCTTCGCACCGGCGGGAGCGGCCGACGCCGCAGACGCCTTCTTGGCGGCGCCCGCCTTCCGACCAGTCGCCGCCTTCACGCCACCAGCCTTCTTTGCGCCGGCCGCACGGGCGCCCTTCTTCTCCTTGCTGGCCGGAGCGGCGCGCTTCTTCTTGGCACCGCCAGCACGAGCCTTGCCGCCCTCAGCCGCCCCGCCGCCGGCGCCGGCAAGCTTGAAAGAGCCGGACGCGCCCTTCCCCTTCGTCTGCACCAGCTCGCCCGCCACCACGGCCGACTTGAGGTACTTCTTGATAAACGGCGCCAGCTTCTCCGCGTCCAGCTTGTAGTGCGCGGCAATGTACTTCTTGATCGCCTGCAGCGACGATCCGCCGCGCTCCTTCAGACTCTTGATGGCGGCCGTCACCATCTCAGAGGTGCGCGGGTGCGCAGGCTTGGCGCGCGGCTTCTTCGCAGACGACGCAGACTTTGCCTTCTTCGTAGTGCCGGTGGCGGCGGGTGCCGCAGCAGTCTCGTTCGTAGCCGCCTGATCTGCCATTTCGACGACGCGCGTTAACACACAGCGAGCAGCGAGAGCGAGAGGAGACACGCAGCGAGCGGAGCGCACAGCAGAGGAATAGCCGCCTCGACGCACAGGCCCAGCCAGTGTCGCGGGCGGGCGCGGACGGCCGAGAGAGCGGCCGCCACTCTGCGCGCCGCCGCGCCGCGCCTCCCGCGCTTGCTACCGCCCAACGTCCGACAGCCTGTGCGGAGCAGCCCCACACCTGCGCCACAACCACCCGCGCCTTTCAAACCACCGAGGATGGGGCTACACACAGCCACACCACAGTCGCCAACCAGTCGCCACGGCAGCGCCGCAAACCACGGCCAAACTGCAGCCACCGCGCGCTACAGCCTGGGTCGGCCCGCCGAGAATCGCCGCCCACGCCCAAATGCCGCCCCCACAGCCCCAGCCGGCGACCGGCCACAATGGCCAAACCTTCGGCAAAAGCCCCGCACCGTCGCCGCGGCAGCCCGGCCAGCGCGGCCGGCGCCACAGCCACACAAGCGGAGGCGTGCGGCGATGACGGCCGTGCAAACGCACCTCCGCCGCCCCATCGCCCTCCCACCGTTTCCCGATCGGCCCGCAGCCGTCGGGCCACGTCCTCCTCCTCTCGCCCGCCAACATTCACAGCCCTTTCGTTCGTTTCCCAACAATTTCAATTGTGCCCGCCGCAAAAACGGGCGCCGCCTGCAAAGCAACATGCTCCGCCGGAGCGCCCCTCGCCGCTTACGAGCCAACCCCTCGCCCGAGGCAAACCCGAAATCCGCAACTACAGACCAACCCAATCTGCCGTCAGCACACACGACAGCCAACATCACGCGTTACGAGTTAGACATTAGGTTCACACGTCTCGGTTAGGTTCGGTGGACGTGGGTTAGGTTAAGGGCACTTGGGTTAGGTTAAGCATTCAAAACACACGTCAGGCGTCAGAGGTTAGGTTAGGTTACGTTACATTAAGGTTAGGTTAGGGGCACCTCGGTTAGGTTAAGGGTCGGTGTTAGGTTAAGCGTCAAACTTAGGTTAAGCATTCAAACACACGTCGGGCGTCAGAGGTTAGGTTAGGTTAGGTTAGGTTAAGGCCACTTGGGTTAGGTTAAGCCTCAAACTTAGGTTAAGCATTCAAACACACGTCGGGCGTCAGGTGGCCGCAGCAGCCGCACCTACCTACCCACCCACCTCACGGCCGGACAGCTTGGCTTACTTGGCGCTGAGGCTGACCTCACCGCACCTCACGCTACGCAACGCTACAGGTTCGGTTCGCTCAGCTTAGGCTTAGAGCTTAAGCGCCCAGGTCGGATTACGACGTTGGTTCACCTTCGGGCGCCACACTTTGGGTGTAAAGGTCGCGTCGGGTCGTCGGCACGCCGCAAAAACAAAAGCGAAGCCACAGGACAACGCCGACAAACGGGCAGCACGACCACGACCAGATACCGAGACACACGGACCACCCACCGGCCAAAGGGCACCAAACAACAAACCAGAGCACCACGTGTCGACCAGAGCAACCCGCCGCTCACGCGACGTGGCTGGCACCGAAGGGCCGCCGCAACTGCGCTTTCCGCGCCGGGCCGGATGCACGTGCGGCAACACCACCACCGCACACAGCCGCTGTTCAACATCAACCAACAACACGCCGCGGTCGCAGCCTCAACGCCAGCACACGTTTGCACCACCATTCACACGCACCGCACAAACAGCTGTCGCCGACAACACAAACACACCGCAACGACGCCGCCGCCCCTACTTGTGCCGGCCACCCACCCCACCGACGGCGCACCTGTCGCCGGCCGGCAGTCGACACGGGAAACGCACACCGCCACTTCGCTCGCGCGCACGCCACCAACCAGTCGTCGTCTCCAAAACAACAAACAAACAAACATAGGGCAGGCAACAAATCGCCTCGCACGAACCGTCCACAAAACTATCAAAGCACAGCCTCTGGCTAACGGCCACGACGCAGCGGCACGCTGCTCCTTTCCCCGCCCCCACTCGATTCACGAAGGCACGCGACACCGCCAACGACGGCCTCGCTTCCCGCAACCGACACCTTTCCGCCACTACGCACAGCCGCACCCGACGCCCGTGCCAACGACACAACTACTGCACTATCCACCGCCGCCTCCCCCTTCCCGTCGTACACACACACAGCCAGCCAGCCAGCCAGCCAGCCAAAACCACACCAACGACCCAAACATGCACGTGCAACGGCACACCCCAACCAGTCAACGTCGACAACCACACGCACGGCTCGAAACCGGCGCCCTTCCACGTTGCCATCAAGCTACACACAAGACACAAGGAACCAACAACAGCAAGCCTGCCCGCCCGCCCCACTCTCACGCCGCAAAAAGCACACCGAAACCGCCAAACGCACATTCCCATCGCACCGACACCGACCGGCTCGCTACCACCACACCTCTCGGCAGCCGTTTCGCAAACATGACACGGCGCGACATGACATCACGACCAACTCTCCTCTCCAGACGCCTTCGGCCGGAGCACAACGCCGCCAATTCGCCACACACACACACACACACACACACACACAGTCGACAGGCGCCCGCCCGCCCGCCCTGCACGACGCCGCGCAGCAAAGGCGCCCGCAAACACATACCTCTCCTCTCTCTCGGCCGCCCGACGCGCCAACCGCCACACCGCCAGCCACTCGCAATTGTGCACTGCCGCCAGCCACACGTCCAACACGCCGCGCCGCCTCCGGCCACCCGCCAGGGGGCGCTCACGTCCGCGACAACAGCGCGGCCCGCCGGGCCAAACCGAACCGAGCCGAGCCGCCCGCCGCTGCTCTGCACATCTTCCTGCGCGCATCAACAAAACGAGGCAAGCGAGCACACCCCGTCACAACGCCACATCACGCAAATGCCGTGCCGACCTCTTGTGTCTACCGCCTAAATTGCACTCACTCACCAGCCGCCCCTTCTTCTTCTTCCTACCTATCTATCTGTGCGTCTGTGTCGGTCCGCGCGTGACGCCTCTCAACATCCGCCGTCGCCGTCCCCGTCCCCGTTTCCGCCCCAATGCCATCGTCGCGCCGCCTCCTCCTCCTCCTCCGCCCCTGTCCGGCCCGCACCACACCATACACCGCTGCTTGTCCCGGCCGTTGCCACCAAAGGCGCCTACCGCAAACGCGCCACGCCGCAGCCCCCGTGCGTGCATCTCCGTGCCGACGCTGCCTCTCTGCCCTCCCGCACGCACTCGACCGACCGACATGCACTGCGTCGACGGCCTCGACAACACAGTCTCTGGCTCCGCACTGCGTCTTCCGGTACGCGCGCTGAAACACGTATGTACTCATTACCAGCGATGGCGAGGCACGACACAATCTCTGACCAGAGCGTTTCTTATCGTCGCTAGTCTGCGCCACACGACACTAGTAGCACGTAGCGGGTCGGCAGGAACAGTTGTCATCTATATGTGGCGGGTCGGGAGAGGTAGTAGTCAGTCGACAGTATTAGCGAGTGGACGGTTGTACTGAGCGGGCGGCGGCGTGCTCTTCTCGCGACTCTGGTCTCCGTTCGGGACGATGCATACTGTTATTACAGGTAAGGTAATGAAGCTGCATTGCGCAAATCTAATACTGTATGTCAATTGTAACTATTTTCTTCACAACAAAATGCCCCAATAATACTTTGTTTCCAAACAAACTTTTTTAAAGTACAACCATTCATTTCCATTTAAATAATATTTCCTACGCATTTCCTCCAACAATCAAAATTAAATGTGAGCCGGCATTCATTGCACGACGCTGTGTACAGGTATCTACAGTTAAGAGCACATATAGATGCAGTTTGTTTTTTCTCTTTTGTCTTTTTTGTTTTTTTTTTTTTTTTTTTTGACGTAACGATCTTTTGCTCTTTTTATTCTAATTTGTACGTACGCTGTTTGTTTAGATTTTTATATTGGTAATGCCACGTAGCGCTCCGCGTGAAAATCACTGCCTGTGCTGTGTGCAGTCTGTGGCTAGTTTGCATTGTTGTTGTCATGAACTGCTATAGCTGGATGTGAACAGCGCGTAGCGTTGCGCAGTTAGGGGTGAGCCGCCAGCACTGGTGCATGTGAGGACAGAGATGGCGGACGTTTCAAATTACATATATTATGACTGGTGATGATATTAAGGGTAAATACATTGTTTGTTGTTCTCTATTAAACATCTTTACTTTGCTAACTATCCCTATCGGTAGTTAGTGCCCTCCGTAGTTTGGAATCTCTTATTTAGCTGGCAGCAGTGGTGCTCGCTGTATTGCAGTAGTTCGAGTAATGAAGATTTTTGTGAGGTAAGTGATTTCCGACAGGTGTACTTTAATGTTACTCAGGGCCATTCTTTTGCAGGGATCTTTGATAGTCAGATTGCGTTGCGCTCAAAATATTGTGTGTCAGTTTAAGCACAGTTTTGTATACATTGTTGTTCAAAGGGGGGCGTTTCAGAATACACAGGGCCGAAGGTCAGCCAGCGCTGCCCTTACAACGTTTATCGGGTTTTCAATTATGTCTGTTGAGATGTTCATGGTTCATTATTTCCATTCATCATATTATCGCGCGTTTCTCATCAATCTTCGTTCGTTCATTTTCTAGGGACGTTAACAACATTCTGGCACATTTTTATCATCATTCACTCACTCACTCACTCACTCACTCACTCACTCACTTACTTACGACTATTTGTGCGGGGAGGTTACACTTGGGTCCATTTCCATTTACATTCAATGTTGATAGACGCCTTTTTTTTTTTTTGTTGTTGTTTTGTTGCTGGCAGGTTACAAAGGGCCTCATTTTATGTTGGTTGCAGCAGCGTTTTTCTCCTTCTTCTAGCGTCTTCCCCGCCCCCGCCCCTCCCGCATCCCTCGGTCTCACCACGTTCACTGACAGCCGCGTCTGCGGCTACACCACAACGGCCCCCTCCCGGCAACCCATTCGTTTTCTCTTCTTTTGCACAAAAACAACGCCGCACGCGCCAGCCGAGCGCAGCGCAAGCCACCCACACCGCGCCCCTCCCCGTCTTTATAGCCTCCGCGTCTTGTTTTCTTCGTTTGCCCCCTCCCATCTCCCGAATGCCATGCCATGCCATGCCAGCAGCGTTACGCGTGCCCCTCCCCTGTCCACACACTACCGCGAAACGAACAGCCTTCCGGGCCACATGCAGGGCACGCCCACCGCCATTCCCGGACGCAATTCTCAAAACAACACACACACACACACACACACACACAATGGCTTTGCACACGAACATAGACGGCACGGGCACTGTCGTACATTCTTCCTCAGAACCATCTCAACGAACGTTACGTTACATACACATCCGGGAAAGCAAAGCAACGCAACGCACAATTCAGCCGTCAAAGGTAACGTTCACCACGGCAGACACTTGCCGCCGCGCCGTTACGCGCATTTCAGTGCGGCTACAATACACCTCCGACACGGGAACGTTCCGTTGCTCTACACTGCGTTTCTCCGTTTTGTTTGGTTTTTTTTCCGTTTTCTCTCTCTCTCTCTCTCTCTCTCTCTCTCTCTCTCTATATATATTTGTTTTTTCCCCTCTGTCCTTTCCTCCACCATTCTCTCCTCACGTTCTGCCCAGACATTCGACCGATCAGAGGTTCGTTCACCTTTCGGTAACCGTTCTCAGCGCGACGGTGTACCAACGGTATGACGGTATGACGGTATGACGGGTGTTCAAGACGTCCGGTGTACCGCGCCGATCGACAGTTTCCCAGAGGCGACGGATCGGACCACATCACCGACATACACACAAACACGTGTACGCACATTCGCCAAAGCGACCGTCGTCTTCTAGCGTCGCGCTTACTCTACTGTACTGCACTGGACACGCGAGCATGCATCTTCAATGACGACGTCGGTGTGCGTGCGTCGTACGCACACAAGCAGACACAGTCGGTCAGACACGACTATCGAAATCAGAGTCGGGGGAAAGGTACATATCATCGTGCGTGTCGCCCGTACAATGCAATACACAGTGGTGTGTCTCAATGCGCGTTCACATTTAAACGTCACTCACACGCCTCCACGCTGCATTTACAGACACATTTCACCCTCGCCATATATGGCGTGCAAACCGACCCGCAAACGGCCGTCGTTACACACTGACATTCCCAACAATCGCGTGTCGTTTCCACCCGTCACGTAACTAACCGGCACCTCCATCCAAAGGGCACATCACCGATCGCACTTCCCCCCCCCCCCCTCGCAGACAACGACTTGTGCGCACGTGCCTCCATTCCACGTCACACCGTGGCCGCACCCCGCAACACGCGACACGCGACGCGCCCCATAAACAATCAAATTATTCATCGCATCGGCCACCCCACCCCGTCGCGTCGCAACCAAAGCGGTAGCTATTGCCACCGTCCACCCACTCACACACAAAACAAAACAAAAACAACAACAACAACAATTCCGCCCTTCCCGCAAAGGCCATTTGGTGGCCCTGAAAAGGGCCGTTTTGCCGCTCTCGCAACGGAGGATCTCCTTCCATTCCAGAGCCACCTCCTTACTTGGAGCTCGTGTACTTGGTCACCGCCTTCGTGCCCTCGCTCACGGCGTGCTTGGCCAGCTCGCCAGGCAGCAACAGCCGCACAGCGGTCTGGATCTCGCGGGACGTGATGGTCGAGCGCTTGTTGTAGTGCGCCAGGCGAGACGCCTCGGCCGCGATGCGCTCGAAAATGTCGTTCACGAAGCTGTTCATGATGCTCATCGCCTTCGACGAGATGCCCGTGTCAGGGTGCACCTGCTTCAGCACCTTGTAGATGTAGATGGCATAGCTCTCCTTCCTCTTGCGCTTCTTCTTCTTGTCGCCCTTCGAAATGTTCTTCTGCGCCTTGCCAGCCTTCTTGGCGGCCTTCCCGCTAGTCTTGGGCGGCATCGCAAACAAACAAGAACGTACGGCAGCAACACCAGCAGCAAGCGCTCCGCTCTAGTCAGCGTCTCCCCACACAGTGGCACCCAGCGCGCCCCGCCGCCGCACCTTTACCAGCTCGCCCCGTTGCGGCCGCCGACCAATGGGCCGCGAGCGCAACCGGCCGCCGCACCCGAGAGCATAAAGGACCCCCACCCCTGGCGGCGCCGCCACTCCGCTGCTCGACTCGCTGCGGCTCGCACCGTCCTTCGTCTCGTCTCGTTTTTTTACACCACAGCGCATCGCCATGTCCGGACGCGGAAAGGGAGGCAAAGTCAAGGGCAAGTCAAAGTCCCGCTCAAGCAGGGCCGGGCTCCAGTTCCCGGTCGGCAGAATCCACCGCCTCCTGCGCAAGGGAAACTACGCCGAGCGCGTCGGCGCCGGGGCGCCCGTCTACCTCGCCGCCGTCATGGAGTACCTCGCGGCTGAGGTGCTCGAGCTGGCCGGAAACGCGGCCCGCGACAACAAGAAGACGCGCATCATCCCGCGCCACCTGCAGCTTGCCATCCGCAACGACGAGGAGCTCAACAAGCTCCTGTCGGGCGTCACCATCGCACAGGGTGGTGTCCTGCCCAACATCCAGGCCGTCCTGCTGCCAAAGAAGACCGAGAAGAAGGCCTAAACAGAGAGGCCAGGCAATCGGCACGCGGACCCGCCGCCCAGCAGCGCTGCGTGCTCCCCTGCACGCAACGCGCTTTGCCGGCCCGGCTCGGCTCACAACAATCGGCCCTTTTCAGGGCCACCACACAAACCTACGTCCAAAGCAAAATTTCAGTCGTCCTCGCCGCGCTTTGCTTTACTTTACTTTACTTTAACTTAACTTCACTTCCACAGCCGCCGCCGGCAAGAAGACCATACCAACTGCTACGATTGCAGGGGCAGATATTCTGCGAGGTACCTCGGTGTCACGCCTGACATCGAAGTGTCACATAGGGCAACTTGGCACAAACGCTCACGCCAGGATGCAGATCCTGTACCCCTGTTCCCTCGACCCCGCAACAGGGGTAGCGATACTGGAAATATGCGCGCCCTCTATAGGGGCTATGCAGCCAGGTCGACGATGCATCGCCTACAGAAGGGTCCAAAGCAGAGCGCTCTACGACGGGCCTTACACGTCCCCGCGGCAGACCTGCCTACAACCACCCACAACACGATTCCGCGCCCTGGCACAAGCGTTCTACGCCACCGCGCGGAATTCAGAAAATGACTATTACGTCTTGACCCTTGGGCAATATGAACACCACAGGGACAGATGTGCAAGACCCGAGTCGCTACTCCAGCAGTAGCACAAACAGAACACATAATCACTCTCAACAAACAGCAACGTCCGAAAAAGCACACTACCAAAGATAAGAACAACACACAGAAAAGAGGAGCAAATGTCCACAGGCGACAATAACCTCCACCAACTCCCCCTCTAACGGTAGAGGACTAAAGGAAAGAGAGAAGAACAACAAGAAGAGCCGCCGCCATCTTGTCGTCCACAGCCCGTGTGGCCACACACACGTTTCTCTTTTGTTTTTCGTTTGCCTCAAGCACCTCCACGCACGCACAGTCGCCTTCCAAACGACAACGACAGCAATAATCACCAACTGTTAAACGAGCGTGTCGACACACCGCCCTCCACTCCCGCGCGCCCCATACAAACGAAACAGCTGATCCGGCCGCCTATGGGCACGCCTTGCCTCGGCAACTCCAACGCCGCCGCAAACACACAGCCAAAACCACGCAAATATTCACCGCCTCTCGCACAACAACAACAACAACAACAACAACAACACACAGCCCGGCGTCTCCATCGATCGATAAACAAAACAAACACACAACGCCCTCTCTCGCGCGCGCGCGCACGCACACACACACACACACACACACACACACACACACACACACACACAGCCACAAGACCCGCTTCCTTTCCTTTCTCCCAGTCACGTCACGTCAGTCAAACGCAAACGAAATGAAGAATGAAAGAAACAAGGCAGGCAGGCAACACACGCAGCAACAACACAGACTCTTTCGCACTTTTCAATTTCCGAACAGTGTGGTGGCCCTGAAAAGGGCCGTTTTCGTCTCTCCCACGGCCGCGGGAAGGCCAACGCGGCACAGCACACCGGCTGCGACGCGCCTAACCGCCGAAACCGTACAGGGTGCGCCCCTGCCTCTTCAGGGCGTACACCACGTCCATGGCCGTCACAGTCTTGCGCTTGGCGTGCTCAGTGTACGTCACCGCGTCGCGGATCACGTTCTCCAGGAACACCTTCAGCACTCCGCGGGTCTCCTCGTAGATCAGACCAGAGATGCGCTTCACGCCGCCCCTGCGAGCCAGGCGGCGGATCGCGGGCTTCGTGATGCCCTGGATGTTGTCGCGCAACACCTTGCGGTGCCGCTTGGCGCCACCCTTGCCGAGCCCCTTTCCTCCCTTGCCGCGGCCAGTCATCTCTTCTAAATCCTCAAAAAGCTCAAGGCAAGCAAAGCGTCTGCTGCAGCGGCTGGCTCCTCACCCGGCGCTAGCGAGTCGGCTACGGTCTGCGCCCGGCGCACGCGCCAGCCCCCCTATATAGACTCTGGCCCGCCCTCCCCCCACCACGCGCAACCGAGGGCATATAAGCGCACCACGGTGGCTGGCGCGCGCCCGTGTCGTCAAGGCAGCACCCGACGCAGCACCTCGCTCGCCTCCACGCCGCTCCGCTAACCGCTACCGCTATGGCCCGCACAAAGCAAACGGCCCGCAAGTCCACCGGCGGAAAGGCGCCGCGCAAACAGCTCGCCACCAAGGCGGCGAGGAAGAGCGCGCCCGCCACCGGCGGCGTCAAGAAGCCCCACCGCTACAGGCCGGGCACCGTCGCCCTGCGAGAAATCAGGCGCTACCAGAAGAGCACAGAGCTGCTCATCCGCAAGCTGCCATTCCAGCGCCTAGTGCGCGAGATCGCCCAGGACTTCAAGACCGACCTGCGCTTCCAGAGCTCCGCGGTCATGGCCCTGCAGGAGGCCAGCGAGGCCTACCTCGTCGGCCTCTTCGAAGACACCAACCTGTGCGCAATCCACGCCAAGCGCGTCACCATCATGCCCAAGGACATCCAGCTCGCGCGCCGCATCCGCGGCGAGCGCGCCTAAACACCGCGCCAGCCGCTGGGCACCGCCCACGCACGCAACAAACAAAACGGCCCTTTTAAGGGCCACTAACATCACTCCGTCGCGAGCAAACTTTGTCGGTCGCCTCTCGCCCCACAACCACAGAACCAAAGACAAAACACCACTTCCACTTCCCGTCCGTCCGCCACAGCCGCTCTCCCCTGCCAGCTTGCTGGCGCGCGCAACAATCAACATCATGCCTCCCCGGCGCGGCGCTCAAAGCGCACAATACCCATCGGCCGACGCCGTCAACCACACGGCCGGCCGCCGCTTCGTTTCGAAAAGAAAACGAAACAAAAAGCCAGGCACGTCCAACGCCACCGACCCTTTCCACATCTCAACGTCCCCCGCCCCCGTTGCAAGAACACACACACAAGACAAGACACATCCGAGAAGACGGCAGGCAGGCCAACCAAAGTATTCAAACAACATGACACAAAACCAACCGTCGGCCGGCCGCGACCAAAAAAAAAAAACGGCGACAATCAACCGCAACGACAAAACCGCTACCGCCGCCCGCACCCGCCACCGACCCCCCCCCCGCAATCCAACCACCACGGCACGCAAACAGTATCCACACACGGGCATACAGAAACGCCAGACGACACAACCACACCGCAACACAAACACGACAATCAAAACCTTCCCGACGTGCTTTGATGGCCCTGAGAAGGGCCGTTTTGGGCCGCGCGTCTGTTGCGCGCCACTAGACGACGGGGACGGGGGGTGCGGACGACGGAGTCAACCGCCAACCCTTCCTTTCCCATTCCTCTCTACTTCTTCTTCTTGGGCGAAGCCTTCGCCTTAGACGGCGTCGTCGCCTTCTTCGGGCGCGGCGCCTTCGGCTTCTTCGTCGGAACCTTGGCGGCCTTCTTCGCCTTCGACGGCGACTTGGCCTTGGCCGGCTTGGCAGCAGCCGCCTTCTTCGCACCGGCGGGAGCGGCCGACGCCGCAGACGCCTTCTTGGCGGCGCCCGCCTTCCGACCAGTCGCCGCCTTCACGCCACCAGCCTTCTTTGCGCCGGCCGCACGGGCGCCCTTCTTCTCCTTGCTGGCCGGAGCGGCGCGCTTCTTCTTGGCACCGCCAGCACGAGCCTTGCCGCCCTCAGCCGCCCCGCCGCCGGCGCCGGCAAGCTTGAAAGAGCCGGACGCGCCCTTCCCCTTCGTCTGCACCAGCTCGCCCGCCACCACGGCCGACTTGAGGTACTTCTTGATAAACGGCGCCAGCTTCTCCGCGTCCAGCTTGTAGTGCGCGGCAATGTACTTCTTGATCGCCTGCAGCGACGATCCGCCGCGCTCCTTCAGACTCTTGATGGCGGCCGTCACCATCTCAGAGGTGCGCGGGTGCGCAGGCTTGGCGCGCGGCTTCTTCGCAGACGACGCAGACTTTGCCTTCTTCGTAGTGCCGGTGGCGGCGGGTGCCGCAGCAGTCTCGTTCGTAGCCGCCTGATCTGCCATTTCGACGACGCGCGTTAACACACAGCGAGCAGCGAGAGCGAGAGGAGACACGCAGCGAGCGGAGCGCACAGCAGAGGAATAGCCGCCTCGACGCACAGGCCCAGCCAGTGTCGCGGGCGGGCGCGGACGGCCGAGAGAGCGGCCGCCACTCTGCGCGCCGCCGCGCCGCGCCTCCCGCGCTTGCTACCGCCCAACGTCCGACAGCCTGTGCGGAGCAGCCCCACACCTGCGCCACAACCACCCGCGCCTTTCAAACCACCGAGGATGGGGCTACACACAGCCACACCACAGTCGCCAACCAGTCGCCACGGCAGCGCCGCAAACCACGGCCAAACTGCAGCCACCGCGCGCTACAGCCTGGGTCGGCCCGCCGAGAATCGCCGCCCACGCCCAAATGCCGCCCCCACAGCCCCAGCCGGCGACCGGCCACAATGGCCAAACCTTCGGCAAAAGCCCCGCACCGTCGCCGCGGCAGCCCGGCCAGCGCGGCCGGCGCCACAGCCACACAAGCGGAGGCGTGCGGCGATGACGGCCGTGCAAACGCACCTCCGCCGCCCCATCGCCCTCCCACCGTTTCCCGATCGGCCCGCAGCCGTCGGGCCACGTCCTCCTCCTCTCGCCCGCCAACATTCACAGCCCTTTCGTTCGTTTCCCAACAATTTCAATTGTGCCCGCCGCAAAAACGGGCGCCGCCTGCAAAGCAACATGCTCCGCCGGAGCGCCCCTCGCCGCTTACGAGCCAACCCCTCGCCCGAGGCAAACCCGAAATCCGCAACTACAGACCAACCCAATCTGCCGTCAGCACACACGACAGCCAACATCACGCGTTACGAGTTAGACATTAGGTTCACACGTCTCGGTTAGGTTCGGTGGACGTGGGTTAGGTTAAGGGCACTTGGGTTAGGTTAAGCATTCAAAACACACGTCAGGCGTCAGAGGTTAGGTTAGGTTACGTTACATTAAGGTTAGGTTAGGGGCACCTCGGTTAGGTTAAGGGTCGGTGTTAGGTTAAGCGTCAAACTTAGGTTAAGCATTCAAACACACGTCGGGCGTCAGAGGTTAGGTTAGGTTAGGTTAGGTTAAGGCCACTTGGGTTAGGTTAAGCCTCAAACTTAGGTTAAGCATTCAAACACACGTCGGGCGTCAGGTGGCCGCAGCAGCCGCACCTACCTACCCACCCACCTCACGGCCGGACAGCTTGGCTTACTTGGCGCTGAGGCTGACCTCACCGCACCTCACGCTACGCAACGCTACAGGTTCGGTTCGCTCAGCTTAGGCTTAGAGCTTAAGCGCCCAGGTCGGATTACGACGTTGGTTCACCTTCGGGCGCCACACTTTGGGTGTAAAGGTCGCGTCGGGTCGTCGGCACGCCGCAAAAACAAAAGCGAAGCCACAGGACAACGCCGACAAACGGGCAGCACGACCACGACCAGATACCGAGACACACGGACCACCCACCGGCCAAAGGGCACCAAACAACAAACCAGAGCACCACGTGTCGACCAGAGCAACCCGCCGCTCACGCGACGTGGCTGGCACCGAAGGGCCGCCGCAACTGCGCTTTCCGCGCCGGGCCGGATGCACGTGCGGCAACACCACCACCGCACACAGCCGCTGTTCAACATCAACCAACAACACGCCGCGGTCGCAGCCTCAACGCCAGCACACGTTTGCACCACCATTCACACGCACCGCACAAACAGCTGTCGCCGACAACACAAACACACCGCAACGACGCCGCCGCCCCTACTTGTGCCGGCCACCCACCCCACCGACGGCGCACCTGTCGCCGGCCGGCAGTCGACACGGGAAACGCACACCGCCACTTCGCTCGCGCGCACGCCACCAACCAGTCGTCGTCTCCAAAACAACAAACAAACAAACATAGGGCAGGCAACAAATCGCCTCGCACGAACCGTCCACAAAACTATCAAAGCACAGCCTCTGGCTAACGGCCACGACGCAGCGGCACGCTGCTCCTTTCCCCGCCCCCACTCGATTCACGAAGGCACGCGACACCGCCAACGACGGCCTCGCTTCCCGCAACCGACACCTTTCCGCCACTACGCACAGCCGCACCCGACGCCCGTGCCAACGACACAACTACTGCACTATCCACCGCCGCCTCCCCCTTCCCGTCGTACACACACACAGCCAGCCAGCCAGCCAGCCAGCCAAAACCACACCAACGACCCAAACATGCACGTGCAACGGCACACCCCAACCAGTCAACGTCGACAACCACACGCACGGCTCGAAACCGGCGCCCTTCCACGTTGCCATCAAGCTACACACAAGACACAAGGAACCAACAACAGCAAGCCTGCCCGCCCGCCCCACTCTCACGCCGCAAAAAGCACACCGAAACCGCCAAACGCACATTCCCATCGCACCGACACCGACCGGCTCGCTACCACCACACCTCTCGGCAGCCGTTTCGCAAACATGACACGGCGCGACATGACATCACGACCAACTCTCCTCTCCAGACGCCTTCGGCCGGAGCACAACGCCGCCAATTCGCCACACACACACACACACACACACACACACAGTCGACAGGCGCCCGCCCGCCCGCCCTGCACGACGCCGCGCAGCAAAGGCGCCCGCAAACACATACCTCTCCTCTCTCTCGGCCGCCCGACGCGCCAACCGCCACACCGCCAGCCACTCGCAATTGTGCACTGCCGCCAGCCACACGTCCAACACGCCGCGCCGCCTCCGGCCACCCGCCAGGGGGCGCTCACGTCCGCGACAACAGCGCGGCCCGCCGGGCCAAACCGAACCGAGCCGAGCCGCCCGCCGCTGCTCTGCACATCTTCCTGCGCGCATCAACAAAACGAGGCAAGCGAGCACACCCCGTCACAACGCCACATCACGCAAATGCCGTGCCGACCTCTTGTGTCTACCGCCTAAATTGCACTCACTCACCAGCCGCCCCTTCTTCTTCTTCCTACCTATCTATCTGTGCGTCTGTGTCGGTCCGCGCGTGACGCCTCTCAACATCCGCCGTCGCCGTCCCCGTCCCCGTTTCCGCCCCAATGCCATCGTCGCGCCGCCTCCTCCTCCTCCTCCGCCCCTGTCCGGCCCGCACCACACCATACACCGCTGCTTGTCCCGGCCGTTGCCACCAAAGGCGCCTACCGCAAACGCGCCACGCCGCAGCCCCCGTGCGTGCATCTCCGTGCCGACGCTGCCTCTCTGCCCTCCCGCACGCACTCGACCGACCGACATGCACTGCGTCGACGGCCTCGACAACACAGTCTCTGGCTCCGCACTGCGTCTTCCGGTACGCGCGCTGAAACACGTATGTACTCATTACCAGCGATGGCGAGGCACGACACAATCTCTGACCAGAGCGTTTCTTATCGTCGCTAGTCTGCGCCACACGACACTAGTAGCACGTAGCGGGTCGGCAGGAACAGTTGTCATCTATATGTGGCGGGTCGGGAGAGGTAGTAGTCAGTCGACAGTATTAGCGAGTGGACGGTTGTACTGAGCGGGCGGCGGCGTGCTCTTCTCGCGACTCTGGTCTCCGTTCGGGACGATGCATACTGTTATTACAGGTAAGGTAATGAAGCTGCATTGCGCAAATCTAATACTGTATGTCAATTGTAACTATTTTCTTCACAACAAAATGCCCCAATAATACTTTGTTTCCAAACAAACTTTTTTAAAGTACAACCATTCATTTCCATTTAAATAATATTTCCTACGCATTTCCTCCAACAATCAAAATTAAATGTGAGCCGGCATTCATTGCACGACGCTGTGTACAGGTATCTACAGTTAAGAGCACATATAGATGCAGTTTGTTTTTTCTCTTTTGTCTTTTTTGTTTTTTTTTTTTTTTTTTTTGACGTAACGATCTTTTGCTCTTTTTATTCTAATTTGTACGTACGCTGTTTGTTTAGATTTTTATATTGGTAATGCCACGTAGCGCTCCGCGTGAAAATCACTGCCTGTGCTGTGTGCAGTCTGTGGCTAGTTTGCATTGTTGTTGTCATGAACTGCTATAGCTGGATGTGAACAGCGCGTAGCGTTGCGCAGTTAGGGGTGAGCCGCCAGCACTGGTGCATGTGAGGACAGAGATGGCGGACGTTTCAAATTACATATATTATGACTGGTGATGATATTAAGGGTAAATACATTGTTTGTTGTTCTCTATTAAACATCTTTACTTTGCTAACTATCCCTATCGGTAGTTAGTGCCCTCCGTAGTTTGGAATCTCTTATTTAGCTGGCAGCAGTGGTGCTCGCTGTATTGCAGTAGTTCGAGTAATGAAGATTTTTGTGAGGTAAGTGATTTCCGACAGGTGTACTTTAATGTTACTCAGGGCCATTCTTTTGCAGGGATCTTTGATAGTCAGATTGCGTTGCGCTCAAAATATTGTGTGTCAGTTTAAGCACAGTTTTGTATACATTGTTGTTCAAAGGGGGGCGTTTCAGAATACACAGGGCCGAAGGTCAGCCAGCGCTGCCCTTACAACGTTTATCGGGTTTTCAATTATGTCTGTTGAGATGTTCATGGTTCATTATTTCCATTCATCATATTATCGCGCGTTTCTCATCAATCTTCGTTCGTTCATTTTCTAGGGACGTTAACAACATTCTGGCACATTTTTATCATCATTCACTCACTCACTCACTCACTCACTCACTCACTCACTTACTTACGACTATTTGTGCGGGGAGGTTACACTTGGGTCCATTTCCATTTACATTCAATGTTGATAGACGCCTTTTTTTTTTTTTGTTGTTGTTTTGTTGCTGGCAGGTTACAAAGGGCCTCATTTTATGTTGGTTGCAGCAGCGTTTTTCTCCTTCTTCTAGCGTCTTCCCCGCCCCCGCCCCTCCCGCATCCCTCGGTCTCACCACGTTCACTGACAGCCGCGTCTGCGGCTACACCACAACGGCCCCCTCCCGGCAACCCATTCGTTTTCTCTTCTTTTGCACAAAAACAACGCCGCACGCGCCAGCCGAGCGCAGCGCAAGCCACCCACACCGCGCCCCTCCCCGTCTTTATAGCCTCCGCGTCTTGTTTTCTTCGTTTGCCCCCTCCCATCTCCCGAATGCCATGCCATGCCATGCCAGCAGCGTTACGCGTGCCCCTCCCCTGTCCACACACTACCGCGAAACGAACAGCCTTCCGGGCCACATGCAGGGCACGCCCACCGCCATTCCCGGACGCAATTCTCAAAACAACACACACACACACACACACACACACAATGGCTTTGCACACGAACATAGACGGCACGGGCACTGTCGTACATTCTTCCTCAGAACCATCTCAACGAACGTTACGTTACATACACATCCGGGAAAGCAAAGCAACGCAACGCACAATTCAGCCGTCAAAGGTAACGTTCACCACGGCAGACACTTGCCGCCGCGCCGTTACGCGCATTTCAGTGCGGCTACAATACACCTCCGACACGGGAACGTTCCGTTGCTCTACACTGCGTTTCTCCGTTTTGTTTGGTTTTTTTTCCGTTTTCTCTCTCTCTCTCTCTCTCTCTCTCTCTCTCTCTCTATATATATTTGTTTTTTCCCCTCTGTCCTTTCCTCCACCATTCTCTCCTCACGTTCTGCCCAGACATTCGACCGATCAGAGGTTCGTTCACCTTTCGGTAACCGTTCTCAGCGCGACGGTGTACCAACGGTATGACGGTATGACGGTATGACGGGTGTTCAAGACGTCCGGTGTACCGCGCCGATCGACAGTTTCCCAGAGGCGACGGATCGGACCACATCACCGACATACACACAAACACGTGTACGCACATTCGCCAAAGCGACCGTCGTCTTCTAGCGTCGCGCTTACTCTACTGTACTGCACTGGACACGCGAGCATGCATCTTCAATGACGACGTCGGTGTGCGTGCGTCGTACGCACACAAGCAGACACAGTCGGTCAGACACGACTATCGAAATCAGAGTCGGGGGAAAGGTACATATCATCGTGCGTGTCGCCCGTACAATGCAATACACAGTGGTGTGTCTCAATGCGCGTTCACATTTAAACGTCACTCACACGCCTCCACGCTGCATTTACAGACACATTTCACCCTCGCCATATATGGCGTGCAAACCGACCCGCAAACGGCCGTCGTTACACACTGACATTCCCAACAATCGCGTGTCGTTTCCACCCGTCACGTAACTAACCGGCACCTCCATCCAAAGGGCACATCACCGATCGCACTTCCCCCCCCCCCCCTCGCAGACAACGACTTGTGCGCACGTGCCTCCATTCCACGTCACACCGTGGCCGCACCCCGCAACACGCGACACGCGACGCGCCCCATAAACAATCAAATTATTCATCGCATCGGCCACCCCACCCCGTCGCGTCGCAACCAAAGCGGTAGCTATTGCCACCGTCCACCCACTCACACACAAAACAAAACAAAAACAACAACAACAACAATTCCGCCCTTCCCGCAAAGGCCATTTGGTGGCCCTGAAAAGGGCCGTTTTGCCGCTCTCGCAACGGAGGATCTCCTTCCATTCCAGAGCCACCTCCTTACTTGGAGCTCGTGTACTTGGTCACCGCCTTCGTGCCCTCGCTCACGGCGTGCTTGGCCAGCTCGCCAGGCAGCAACAGCCGCACAGCGGTCTGGATCTCGCGGGACGTGATGGTCGAGCGCTTGTTGTAGTGCGCCAGGCGAGACGCCTCGGCCGCGATGCGCTCGAAAATGTCGTTCACGAAGCTGTTCATGATGCTCATCGCCTTCGACGAGATGCCCGTGTCAGGGTGCACCTGCTTCAGCACCTTGTAGATGTAGATGGCATAGCTCTCCTTCCTCTTGCGCTTCTTCTTCTTGTCGCCCTTCGAAATGTTCTTCTGCGCCTTGCCAGCCTTCTTGGCGGCCTTCCCGCTAGTCTTGGGCGGCATCGCAAACAAACAAGAACGTACGGCAGCAACACCAGCAGCAAGCGCTCCGCTCTAGTCAGCGTCTCCCCACACAGTGGCACCCAGCGCGCCCCGCCGCCGCACCTTTACCAGCTCGCCCCGTTGCGGCCGCCGACCAATGGGCCGCGAGCGCAACCGGCCGCCGCACCCGAGAGCATAAAGGACCCCCACCCCTGGCGGCGCCGCCACTCCGCTGCTCGACTCGCTGCGGCTCGCACCGTCCTTCGTCTCGTCTCGTTTTTTTACACCACAGCGCATCGCCATGTCCGGACGCGGAAAGGGAGGCAAAGTCAAGGGCAAGTCAAAGTCCCGCTCAAGCAGGGCCGGGCTCCAGTTCCCGGTCGGCAGAATCCACCGCCTCCTGCGCAAGGGAAACTACGCCGAGCGCGTCGGCGCCGGGGCGCCCGTCTACCTCGCCGCCGTCATGGAGTACCTCGCGGCTGAGGTGCTCGAGCTGGCCGGAAACGCGGCCCGCGACAACAAGAAGACGCGCATCATCCCGCGCCACCTGCAGCTTGCCATCCGCAACGACGAGGAGCTCAACAAGCTCCTGTCGGGCGTCACCATCGCACAGGGTGGTGTCCTGCCCAACATCCAGGCCGTCCTGCTGCCAAAGAAGACCGAGAAGAAGGCCTAAACAGAGAGGCCAGGCAATCGGCACGCGGACCCGCCGCCCAGCAGCGCTGCGTGCTCCCCTGCACGCAACGCGCTTTGCCGGCCCGGCTCGGCTCACAACAATCGGCCCTTTTCAGGGCCACCACACAAACCTACGTCCAAAGCAAAATTTCAGTCGTCCTCGCCGCGCTTTGCTTTACTTTACTTTACTTTAACTTAACTTCACTTCCACAGCCGCCGCCGGCAAGAAGACCATACCAACTGCTACGATTGCAGGGGGCAGATATTCTGCGAGGTACCTCGGTGTCACGCCTGACATCGAAGTGTCACATAGGGCAACTTGGCACAAACGCTCACGCCAGGATGCAGATCCTGTACCCCTGTTCCCTCGACCCCGCAACAGGGGTAGCGATACTGGAAATATGCGCGCCCTCTATAGGGGCTATGCAGCCAGGTCGACGATGCATCGCCTACAGAAGGGTCCAAAGCAGAGCGCTCTACGACGGGCCTTACACGTCCCCGCGGCAGACCTGCCTACAACCACCCACAACACGATTCCGCGCCCTGGCACAAGCGTTCTACGCCACCGCGCGGAATTCAGAAAATGACTATTACGTCTTGACCCTTGGGCAATATGAACACCACAGGGACAGATGTGCAAGACCCGAGTCGCTACTCCAGCAGTAGCACAAACAGAACACATAATCACTCTCAACAAACAGCAACGTCCGAAAAAGCACACTACCAAAGATAAGAACAACACACAGAAAAGAGGAGCAAATGTCCACAGGCGACAATAACCTCCACCAACTCCCCCTCTAACGGTAGAGGACTAAAGGAAAGAGAGAAGAACAACAAGAAGAGCCGCCGCCATCTTGTCGTCCACAGCCCGTGTGGCCACACACACGTTTCTCTTTTGTTTTTCGTTTGCCTCAAGCACCTCCACGCACGCACAGTCGCCTTCCAAACGACAACGACAGCAATAATCACCAACTGTTAAACGAGCGTGTCGACACACCGCCCTCCACTCCCGCGCGCCCCATACAAACGAAACAGCTGATCCGGCCGCCTATGGGCACGCCTTGCCTCGGCAACTCCAACGCCGCCGCAAACACACAGCCAAAACCACGCAAATATTCACCGCCTCTCGCACAACAACAACAACAACAACAACAACAACACACAGCCCGGCGTCTCCATCGATCGATAAACAAAACACACACACACAACGCCCTCTCTCGCGCGCGCGCGCACGCACACACACACACACACACACACACACACACACACACACACACAGCCACAAGACCCGCTTCCTTTCCTTTCTCCCAGTCACGTCACGTCAGTCAAACGCAAACGAAATGAAGAATGAAAGAAACAAGGCAGGCAGGCAACACACGCAGCAACAACACAGACTCTTTCGCACTTTTCAATTTCCGAACAGTGTGGTGGCCCTGAAAAGGGCCGTTTTCGTCTCTCCCACGGCCGCGGGAAGGCCAACGCGGCACAGCACACCGGCTGCGACGCGCCTAACCGCCGAAACCGTACAGGGTGCGCCCCTGCCTCTTCAGGGCGTACACCACGTCCATGGCCGTCACAGTCTTGCGCTTGGCGTGCTCAGTGTACGTCACCGCGTCGCGGATCACGTTCTCCAGGAACACCTTCAGCACTCCGCGGGTCTCCTCGTAGATCAGACCAGAGATGCGCTTCACGCCGCCCCTGCGAGCCAGGCGGCGGATCGCGGGCTTCGTGATGCCCTGGATGTTGTCGCGCAACACCTTGCGGTGCCGCTTGGCGCCACCCTTGCCGAGCCCCTTTCCTCCCTTGCCGCGGCCAGTCATCTCTTCTAAATCCTCAAAAAGCTCAAGGCAAGCAAAGCGTCTGCTGCAGCGGCTGGCTCCTCACCCGGCGCTAGCGAGTCGGCTACGGTCTGCGCCCGGCGCACGCGCCAGCCCCCCTATATAGACTCTGGCCCGCCCTCCCCCCACCACGCGCAACCGAGGGCATATAAGCGCACCACGGTGGCTGGCGCGCGCCCGTGTCGTCAAGGCAGCACCCGACGCAGCACCTCGCTCGCCTCCACGCCGCTCCGCTAACCGCTACCGCTATGGCCCGCACAAAGCAAACGGCCCGCAAGTCCACCGGCGGAAAGGCGCCGCGCAAACAGCTCGCCACCAAGGCGGCGAGGAAGAGCGCGCCCGCCACCGGCGGCGTCAAGAAGCCCCACCGCTACAGGCCGGGCACCGTCGCCCTGCGAGAAATCAGGCGCTACCAGAAGAGCACAGAGCTGCTCATCCGCAAGCTGCCATTCCAGCGCCTAGTGCGCGAGATCGCCCAGGACTTCAAGACCGACCTGCGCTTCCAGAGCTCCGCGGTCATGGCCCTGCAGGAGGCCAGCGAGGCCTACCTCGTCGGCCTCTTCGAAGACACCAACCTGTGCGCAATCCACGCCAAGCGCGTCACCATCATGCCCAAGGACATCCAGCTCGCGCGCCGCATCCGCGGCGAGCGCGCCTAAACACCGCGCCAGCCGCTGGGCACCGCCCACGCACGCAACAAACAAAACGGCCCTTTTAAGGGCCACTAACATCACTCCGTCGCGAGCAAACTTTGTCGGTCGCCTCTCGCCCCACAACCACAGAACCAAAGACAAAACACCACTTCCACTTCCCGTCCGTCCGCCACAGCCGCTCTCCCCTGCCAGCTTGCTGGCGCGCGCAACAATCAACATCATGCCTCCCCGGCGCGGCGCTCAAAGCGCACAATACCCATCGGCCGACGCCGTCAACCACACGGCCGGCCGCCGCTTCGTTTCGAAAAGAAAACGAAACAAAAAGCCAGGCACGTCCAACGCCACCGACCCTTTCCACATCTCAACGTCCCCCGCCCCCGTTGCAAGAACACACACACAAGACAAGACACATCCGAGAAGACGGCAGGCAGGCCAACCAAAGTATTCAAACAACATGACACAAAACCAACCGTCGGCCGGCCGCGACCAAAAAAAAAAAACGGCGACAATCAACCGCAACGACAAAACCGCTACCGCCGCCCGCACCCGCCACCGACCCCCCCCCCGCAATCCAACCACCACGGCACGCAAACAGTATCCACACACGGGCATACAGAAACGCCAGACGACACAACCACACCGCAACACAAACACGACAATCAAAACCTTCCCGACGTGCTTTGATGGCCCTGAGAAGGGCCGTTTTGGGCCGCGCGTCTGTTGCGCGCCACTAGACGACGGGGACGGGGGGTGCGGACGACGGAGTCAACCGCCAACCCTTCCTTTCCCATTCCTCTCTACTTCTTCTTCTTGGGCGAAGCCTTCGCCTTAGACGGCGTCGTCGCCTTCTTCGGGCGCGGCGCCTTCGGCTTCTTCGTCGGAACCTTGGCGGCCTTCTTCGCCTTCGACGGCGACTTGGCCTTGGCCGGCTTGGCAGCAGCCGCCTTCTTCGCACCGGCGGGAGCGGCCGACGCCGCAGACGCCTTCTTGGCGGCGCCCGCCTTCCGACCAGTCGCCGCCTTCACGCCACCAGCCTTCTTTGCGCCGGCCGCACGGGCGCCCTTCTTCTCCTTGCTGGCCGGAGCGGCGCGCTTCTTCTTGGCACCGCCAGCACGAGCCTTGCCGCCCTCAGCCGCCCCGCCGCCGGCGCCGGCAAGCTTGAAAGAGCCGGACGCGCCCTTCCCCTTCGTCTGCACCAGCTCGCCCGCCACCACGGCCGACTTGAGGTACTTCTTGATAAACGGCGCCAGCTTCTCCGCGTCCAGCTTGTAGTGCGCGGCAATGTACTTCTTGATCGCCTGCAGCGACGATCCGCCGCGCTCCTTCAGACTCTTGATGGCGGCCGTCACCATCTCAGAGGTGCGCGGGTGCGCAGGCTTGGCGCGCGGCTTCTTCGCAGACGACGCAGACTTTGCCTTCTTCGTAGTGCCGGTGGCGGCGGGTGCCGCAGCAGTCTCGTTCGTAGCCGCCTGATCTGCCATTTCGACGACGCGCGTTAACACACAGCGAGCAGCGAGAGCGAGAGGAGACACGCAGCGAGCGGAGCGCACAGCAGAGGAATAGCCGCCTCGACGCACAGGCCCAGCCAGTGTCGCGGGCGGGCGCGGACGGCCGAGAGAGCGGCCGCCACTCTGCGCGCCGCCGCGCCGCGCCTCCCGCGCTTGCTACCGCCCAACGTCCGACAGCCTGTGCGGAGCAGCCCCACACCTGCGCCACAACCACCCGCGCCTTTCAAACCACCGAGGATGGGGCTACACACAGCCACACCACAGTCGCCAACCAGTCGCCACGGCAGCGCCGCAAACCACGGCCAAACTGCAGCCACCGCGCGCTACAGCCTGGGTCGGCCCGCCGAGAATCGCCGCCCACGCCCAAATGCCGCCCCCACAGCCCCAGCCGGCGACCGGCCACAATGGCCAAACCTTCGGCAAAAGCCCCGCACCGTCGCCGCGGCAGCCCGGCCAGCGCGGCCGGCGCCACAGCCACACAAGCGGAGGCGTGCGGCGATGACGGCCGTGCAAACGCACCTCCGCCGCCCCATCGCCCTCCCACCGTTTCCCGATCGGCCCGCAGCCGTCGGGCCACGTCCTCCTCCTCTCGCCCGCCAACATTCACAGCCCTTTCGTTCGTTTCCCAACAATTTCAATTGTGCCCGCCGCAAAAACGGGCGCCGCCTGCAAAGCAACATGCTCCGCCGGAGCGCCCCTCGCCGCTTACGAGCCAACCCCTCGCCCGAGGCAAACCCGAAATCCGCAACTACAGACCAACCCAATCTGCCGTCAGCACACACGACAGCCAACATCACGCGTTACGAGTTAGACATTAGGTTCACACGTCTCGGTTAGGTTCGGTGGACGTGGGTTAGGTTAAGGGCACTTGGGTTAGGTTAAGCATTCAAAACACACGTCAGGCGTCAGAGGTTAGGTTAGGTTACGTTACATTAAGGTTAGGTTAGGGGCACCTCGGTTAGGTTAAGGGTCGGTGTTAGGTTAAGCGTCAAACTTAGGTTAAGCATTCAAACACACGTCGGGCGTCAGAGGTTAGGTTAGGTTAGGTTAGGTTAAGGCCACTTGGGTTAGGTTAAGCCTCAAACTTAGGTTAAGCATTCAAACACACGTCGGGCGTCAGGTGGCCGCAGCAGCCGCACCTACCTACCCACCCACCTCACGGCCGGACAGCTTGGCTTACTTGGCGCTGAGGCTGACCTCACCGCACCTCACGCTACGCAACGCTACAGGTTCGGTTCGCTCAGCTTAGGCTTAGAGCTTAAGCGCCCAGGTCGGATTACGACGTTGGTTCACCTTCGGGCGCCACACTTTGGGTGTAAAGGTCGCGTCGGGTCGTCGGCACGCCGCAAAAACAAAAGCGAAGCCACAGGACAACGCCGACAAACGGGCAGCACGACCACGACCAGATACCGAGACACACGGACCACCCACCGGCCAAAGGGCACCAAACAACAAACCAGAGCACCACGTGTCGACCAGAGCAACCCGCCGCTCACGCGACGTGGCTGGCACCGAAGGGCCGCCGCAACTGCGCTTTCCGCGCCGGGCCGGATGCACGTGCGGCAACACCACCACCGCACACAGCCGCTGTTCAACATCAACCAACAACACGCCGCGGTCGCAGCCTCAACGCCAGCACACGTTTGCACCACCATTCACACGCACCGCACAAACAGCTGTCGCCGACAACACAAACACACCGCAACGACGCCGCCGCCCCTACTTGTGCCGGCCACCCACCCCACCGACGGCGCACCTGTCGCCGGCCGGCAGTCGACACGGGAAACGCACACCGCCACTTCGCTCGCGCGCACGCCACCAACCAGTCGTCGTCTCCAAAACAACAAACAAACAAACATAGGGCAGGCAACAAATCGCCTCGCACGAACCGTCCACAAAACTATCAAAGCACAGCCTCTGGCTAACGGCCACGACGCAGCGGCACGCTGCTCCTTTCCCCGCCCCCACTCGATTCACGAAGGCACGCGACACCGCCAACGACGGCCTCGCTTCCCGCAACCGACACCTTTCCGCCACTACGCACAGCCGCACCCGACGCCCGTGCCAACGACACAACTACTGCACTATCCACCGCCGCCTCCCCCTTCCCGTCGTACACACACACAGCCAGCCAGCCAGCCAGCCAGCCAAAACCACACCAACGACCCAAACATGCACGTGCAACGGCACACCCCAACCAGTCAACGTCGACAACCACACGCACGGCTCGAAACCGGCGCCCTTCCACGTTGCCATCAAGCTACACACAAGACACAAGGAACCAACAACAGCAAGCCTGCCCGCCCGCCCCACTCTCACGCCGCAAAAAGCACACCGAAACCGCCAAACGCACATTCCCATCGCACCGACACCGACCGGCTCGCTACCACCACACCTCTCGGCAGCCGTTTCGCAAACATGACACGGCGCGACATGACATCACGACCAACTCTCCTCTCCAGACGCCTTCGGCCGGAGCACAACGCCGCCAATTCGCCACACACACACACACACACACACACACAGTCGACAGGCGCCCGCCCGCCCGCCCTGCACGACGCCGCGCAGCAAAGGCGCCCGCAAACACATACCTCTCCTCTCTCTCGGCCGCCCGACGCGCCAACCGCCACACCGCCAGCCACTCGCAATTGTGCACTGCCGCCAGCCACACGTCCAACACGCCGCGCCGCCTCCGGCCACCCGCCAGGGGGCGCTCACGTCCGCGACAACAGCGCGGCCCGCCGGGCCAAACCGAACCGAGCCGAGCCGCCCGCCGCTGCTCTGCACATCTTCCTGCGCGCATCAACAAAACGAGGCAAGCGAGCACACGCACACCCCGTCACAACGCCACATCACGCAAATGCCGTGCCGACCTCTTGTGTCTACCGCCTAAATTGCACTCACTCACCAGCCGCCCCTTCTTCTTCTTCCTACCTATCTATCTGTGCGTCTGTGTCGGTCCGCGCGTGACGCCTCTCAACATCCGCCGTCGCCGTCCCCGTCCCCGTTTCCGCCCCAATGCCATCGTCGCGCCGCCTCCTCCTCCTCCTCCGCCCCTGTCCGGCCCGCACCACACCATACACCGCTGCTTGTCCCGGCCGTTGCCACCAAAGGCGCCTACCGCAAACGCGCCACGCCGCAGCCCCCGTGCGTGCATCTCCGTGCCGACGCTGCCTCTCTGCCCTCCCGCACGCACTCGACCGACCGACATGCACTGCGTCGACGGCCTCGACAACACAGTCTCTGGCTCCGCACTGCGTCTTCCGGTACGCGCGCTGAAACACGTATGTACTCATTACCAGCGATGGCGAGGCACGACACAATCTCTGACCAGAGCGTTTCTTATCGTCGCTAGTCTGCGCCACACGACACTAGTAGCACGTAGCGGGTCGGCAGGAACAGTTGTCATCTATATGTGGCGGGTCGGGAGAGGTAGTAGTCAGTCGACAGTATTAGCGAGTGGACGGTTGTACTGAGCGGGCGGCGGCGTGCTCTTCTCGCGACTCTGGTCTCCGTTCGGGACGATGCATACTGTTATTACAGGTAAGGTAATGAAGCTGCATTGCGCAAATCTAATACTGTATGTCAATTGTAACTATTTTCTTCACAACAAAATGCCCCAATAATACTTTGTTTCCAAACAAACTTTTTTAAAGTACAACCATTCATTTCCATTTAAATAATATTTCCTACGCATTTCCTCCAACAATCAAAATTAAATGTGAGCCGGCATTCATTGCACGACGCTGTGTACAGGTATCTACAGTTAAGAGCACATATAGATGCAGTTTGTTTTTTCTCTTTTGTCTTTTTTGTTTTTTTTTTTTTTTTTTTTGACGTAACGATCTTTTGCTCTTTTTATTCTAATTTGTACGTACGCTGTTTGTTTAGATTTTTATATTGGTAATGCCACGTAGCGCTCCGCGTGAAAATCACTGCCTGTGCTGTGTGCAGTCTGTGGCTAGTTTGCATTGTTGTTGTCATGAACTGCTATAGCTGGATGTGAACAGCGCGTAGCGTTGCGCAGTTAGGGGTGAGCCGCCAGCACTGGTGCATGTGAGGACAGAGATGGCGGACGTTTCAAATTACATATATTATGACTGGTGATGATATTAAGGGTAAATACATTGTTTGTTGTTCTCTATTAAACATCTTTACTTTGCTAACTATCCCTATCGGTAGTTAGTGCCCTCCGTAGTTTGGAATCTCTTATTTAGCTGGCAGCAGTGGTGCTCGCTGTATTGCAGTAGTTCGAGTAATGAAGATTTTTGTGAGGTAAGTGATTTCCGACAGGTGTACTGTGTACTTTAATGTTACTCAGGGCCATTCTTTTGCAGGGATCTTTGATAGTCAGATTGCGTTGCGCTCAAAATATTGTGTGTCAGTTTAAGCACAGTTTTGTATACATTGTTGTTCAAAGGGGGGCGTTTCAGAATACACAGGGCCGAAGGTCAGCCAGCGCTGCCCTTACAACGTTTATCGGGTTTTCAATTATGTCTGTTGAGATGTTCATGGTTCATTATTTCCATTCATCATATTATCGCGCGTTTCTCATCAATCTTCGTTCGTTCATTTTCTAGGGACGTTAACAACATTCTGGCACATTTTTATCATCATTCACTCACTCACTCACTCACTCACTCACTCACTCACTTACTTACGACTATTTGTGCGGGGAGGTTACACTTGGGTCCATTTCCATTTACATTCAATGTTGATAGACGCCTTTTTTTTTTTTTGTTGTTGTTTTGTTGCTGGCAGGTTACAAAGGGCCTCATTTTATGTTGGTTGCAGCAAGCGTTTTTCTCCTTCTTCTAGCGTCTTCCCCGCCCCCGCCCCTCCCGCATCCCTCGGTCTCACCACGTTCACTGACAGCCGCGTCTGCGGCTACACCACAACGGCCCCCTCCCGGCAACCCATTCGTTTTCTCTTCTTTTGCACAAAAACAACGCCGCACGCGCCAGCCGAGCGCAGCGCAAGCCACCCACACCGCGCCCCTCCCCGTCTTTATAGCCTCCGCGTCTTGTTTTCTTCGTTTGCCCCCTCCCATCTCCCGAATGCCCATGCCATGCCATGCCAGCAGCGTTACGCGTGCCCCTCCCCTGTCCACACACTACCGCGAAACGAACAGCCTTCCGGGCCACATGCAGGGCACGCCCACCGCCATTCCCGGACGCAATTCTCAAAACAACACACACACACACACACACACACACAATGGCTTTGCACACGAACATAGACGGCACGGGCACTGTCGTACATTCTTCCTCAGAACCATCTCAACGAACGTTACGTTACATACACATCCGGAAAGCAAAGCAACGCAACGCACAATTCAGCCGTCAAAGGTAACGTTCACCACGGCAGACACTTGCCGCCGCGCCGTTACGCGCATTTCAGTGCGGCTACAATACACCTCCGACACGGGAACGTTCCGTTGCTCTACACTGCGTTTCTCCGTTTTGTTTGGTTTTTTTTCCGTTTTCTCTCTCTCTCTCTCTCTCTCTCTCTCTATATATATATTTGTTTTTTCCCCTCTGTCCTTTCCTCCACCATTCTCTCCTCACGTTCTGCCCAGACATTCGACGATCAAGAGGTTCGTTCACCTTTCGGTAACCGTTCTCAGCGCGACGGTGTACCAACGGTATGACGGTATGACGGTATGACGGGTGTTCAAGACGTCCGGTGTACCGCGCCGATCGACAGTTTCCCAGAGGCGACGGATCGGACCACATCACCGACATACACACAAACACGTGTACGCACATTCGCCAAAGCGACCGTCGTCTTCTAGCGTCGCGCTTACTCTACTGTACTGCACTGGACACGCGAGCATGCATCTTCAATGACGACGTCGGTGTGCGTGCGTCGTACGCACACAAGCAGACACAGTCGGTCAGACACGACTATCGAAATCAGAGTCGGGGGAAAGGTACATATCATCGTGCGTGTCGCCCGTACAATGCAATACACAGTGGTGTGTCTCAATGCGCGTTCACATTTAAACGTCACTCACACGCCTCCACGCTGCATTTACAGACACATTTCACCCTCGCCATATATGGCGTGCAAACCGACCCCGCAAACGGCCGTCGTTACACACTGACATTCCCAACAATCGCGTGTCGTTTCCACCCGTCACGTAACTAACCGGCACCTCCATCCAAAGGGCACATCACCGATCGCACTTCCCCCCCCCCCCTCGCAGACAACGACTTGTGCGCACGTGCCTCCATTCCACGTCACACCGTGGCCGCACCCCGCAACACGCGACACGCGACGCGCCCCATAAACAATCAAATTATTCATCGCATCGGCCACCCCACCCCGTCGCGTCGCAACCAAAGCGGTAGCTATTGCCACCGTCCACCCACTCACACACAAAACAAAACAAAAACAACAACAACAACAATTCCGCCCTTCCCGCAAAGGCCATTTGGTGGCCCTGAAAAGGGCCGTTTTGCCGCTCTCGCAACGGAGGATCTCCTTCCATTCCAGAGCCACCTCCTTACTTGGAGCTCGTGTACTTGGTCACCGCCTTCGTGCCCTCGCTCACGGCGTGCTTGGCCAGCTCGCCAGGCAGCAACAGCCGCACAGCGGTCTGGATCTCGCGGGACGTGATGGTCGAGCGCTTGTTGTAGTGCGCCAGGCGAGACGCCTCGGCCGCGATGCGCTCGAAAATGTCGTTCACGAAGCTGTTCATGATGCTCATCGCCTTCGACGAGATGCCCGTGTCAGGGTGCACCTGCTTCAGCACCTTGTAGATGTAGATGGCATAGCTCTCCTTCCTCTTGCGCTTCTTCTTCTTGTCGCCCTTCGAAATGTTCTTCTGCGCCTTGCCAGCCTTCTTGGCGGCCTTCCCGCTAGTCTTGGGCGGCATCGCAAACAAACAAGAACGTACGGCAGCAACACCAGCAGCAAGCGCTCCGCTCTAGTCAGCGTCTCCCCACACAGTGGCACCCAGCGCGCCCCGCCGCCGCACCTTTACCAGCTCGCCCCGTTGCGGCCGCCGACCAATGGGCCGCGAGCGCAACCGGCCGCCGCACCCGAGAGCATAAAGGACCCCCACCCCTGGCGGCGCCGCCACTCCGCTGCTCGACTCGCTGCGGCTCGCACCGTCCTTCGTCTCGTCTCGTTTTTTTTACACCACAGCGCATCGCCATGTCCGGACGCGGAAAGGGAGGCAAAGTCAAGGGCAAGTCAAAGTCCCGCTCAAGCAGGGCCGGGCTCCAGTTCCCGGTCGGCAGAATCCACCGCCTCCTGCGCAAGGGAAACTACGCCGAGCGCGTCGGCGCCGGGGCGCCCGTCTACCTCGCCGCCGTCATGGAGTACCTCGCGGCTGAGGTGCTCGAGCTGGCCGGAAACGCGGCCCGCGACAACAAGAAGACGCGCATCATCCCGCGCCACCTGCAGCTTGCCATCCGCAACGACGAGGAGCTCAACAAGCTCCTGTCGGGCGTCACCATCGCACAGGGTGGTGTCCTGCCCAACATCCAGGCCGTCCTGCTGCCAAAGAAGACCGAGAAGAAGGCCTAAACAGAGAGGCCAGGCAATCGGCACGCGGACCCGCCGCCCAGCAGCGCTGCGTGCTCCCCTGCACGCAACGCGCTTTGCCGGCCCGGCTCGGCTCACAACAATCGGCCCTTTTCAGGGCCACCACACAAACCTACGTCCAAAGCAAAATTTCAGTCGTCCTCGCCGCGCTTTGCTTTACTTTACTTTACTTTAACTTAACTTCACTTCCACAGCCGCCGCCGGCAAGAAGACCATACCAACTGCTACGATTGCAGGGGCAGATATTCTGCGAGGTACCTCGGTGTCACGCCTGACATCGAAGTGTCACATAGGGCAACTTGGCACAAACGCTCACGCCAGGATGCAGATCCTGTACCCCTGTTCCCTCGACCCCGCAACAGGGGTAGCGATACTGGAAATATGCGCGCCCTCTATAGGGGCTATGCAGCCAGGTCGACGATGCATCGCCTACAGAAGGGTCCAAAGCAGAGCGCTCTACGACGGGCCTTACACGTCCCCGCGGCAGACCTGCCTACAACCACCCACAACACGATTCCGCGCCCTGGCACAAGCGTTCTACGCCACCGCGCGGAATTCAGAAAATGACTATTACGTCTTGACCCTTGGGCAATATGAACACCACAGGGACAGATGTGCAAGACCCGAGTCGCTACTCCAGCAGTAGCACAAACAGAACACATAATCACTCTCAACAAACAGCAACGTCCGAAAAAGCACACTACCAAAGATAAGAACAACACACAGAAAAGAGGAGCAAATGTCCACAGGCGACAATAACCTCCACCAACTCCCCCTCTAACGGTAGAGGACTAAAGGAAAGAGAGAGAACAACAAGAAGAGCCGCCGCCATCTTGTCGTCCACAGCCCGTGTGGCCACACACACGTTTCTCTTTTGTTTTTCGTTTGCCTCAAGCACCTCCACGCACGCACAGTCGCCTTCCAAACGACAACGACAGCAATAATCACCAACTGTTAAACGAGCGTGTCGACACACCGCCCTCCACTCCCCGCGCGCCCCATACAAACGAAACAGCTGATCCGGCCGCCTATGGGCACGCCTTGCCTCGGCAACTCCAACGCCGCCGCAAACACACAGCCAAAACCACGCAAATATTCACCGCCTCTCGCACAACAACAACAACAACAACAACAACAACACACAGCCCGGCGTCTCCATCGATCGATAAACAAAACAAACACACAACGCCCTCTCTCGCGCGCGCGCGCACGCACACACACACACACACACACACACACACACACACACACACACAGCCACAAGACCCGCTTCCTTTCCTTTCTCCCAGTCACGTCACGTCAGTCAAACGCAAACGAAATGAAGAATGAAAGAAACAAGGCAGGCAGGCAACACACGCAGCAACAACACAGACTCTTTCGCACTTTTCAATTTCCGAACAGTGTGGTGGCCCTGAAAAGGGCCGTTTTCGTCTCTCCCACGGCCGCGGGAAGGCCAACGCGGCACAGCACACCGGCTGCGACGCGCCTAACCGCCGAAACCGTACAGGGTGCGCCCCTGCCTCTTCAGGGCGTACACCACGTCCATGGCCGTCACAGTCTTGCGCTTGGCGTGCTCAGTGTACGTCACCGCGTCGCGGATCACGTTCTCCAGGAACACCTTCAGCACTCCGCGGGTCTCCTCGTAGATCAGACCAGAGATGCGCTTCACGCCGCCCCTGCGAGCCAGGCGGCGGATCGCGGGCTTCGTGATGCCCTGGATGTTGTCGCGCAACACCTTGCGGTGCCGCTTGGCGCCACCCTTGCCGAGCCCCTTTCCTCCCTTGCCGCGGCCAGTCATCTCTTCTAAATCCTCAAAAAGCTCAAGGCAAGCAAAGCGTCTGCTGCAGCGGCTGGCTCCTCACCCGGCGCTAGCGAGTCGGCTACGGTCTGCGCCCGGCGCACGCGCCAGCCCCCCTATATAGACTCTGGCCCGCCCTCCCCCCACCACGCGCAACCGAGGGCATATAAGCGCACCACGGTGGCTGGCGCGCGCCCGTGTCGTCAAGGCAGCACCCGACGCAGCACCTCGCTCGCCTCCACGCCGCTCCGCTAACCGCTACCGCTATGGCCCGCACAAAGCAAACGGCCCGCAAGTCCACCGCGGAAAGGCGCCGCGCAAACAGCTCGCCACCAAGGCGGCGAGGAAGAGCGCGCCCGCCACCGGCGGCGTCAAGAAGCCCCACCGCTACAGGCCGGGCACCGTCGCCCTGCGAGAAATCAGGCGCTACCAGAAGAGCACAGAGCTGCTCATCCGCAAGCTGCCATTCCAGCGCCTAGTGCGCGAGATCGCCCAGGACTTCAAGACCGACCTGCGCTTCCAGAGCTCCGCGGTCATGGCCCTGCAGGAGGCCAGCGAGGCCTACCTCGTCGGCCTCTTCGAAGACACCAACCTGTGCGCAATCCACGCCAAGCGCGTCACCATCATGCCCAAGGACATCCAGCTCGCGCGCCGCATCCGCGGCGAGCGCGCCTAAACACCGCGCCAGCCGCTGGGCACCGCCCACGCACGCAACAAACAAAACGGCCCTTTTAAGGGCCACTAACATCACTCCGTCGCGAGCAAACTTTGTCGGTCGCCTCTCGCCCCACAACCACAGAACCAAAGACAAAACACCACTTCCACTTCCCGTCCGTCCGCCACAGCCGCTCTCCCCTGCCAGCTTGCTGGCGCGCGCAACAATCAACATCATGCCTCCCCGGCGCGGCGCTCAAAGCGCACAATACCCATCGGCCGACGCCGTCAACCACACGGCCGGCCGCCGCTTCGTTTCGAAAAGAAAACGAAACAAAAAGCCAGGCACGTCCAACGCCACCGACCCTTTCCACATCTCAACGTCCCCCGCCCCCGTTGCAAGAACACACACACAAGACAAGACACATCCGAGAAGACGGCAGGCAGGCCAACCAAAGTATTCAAACAACATGACACAAAACCAACCGTCGGCCGGCCGCGACCAAAAAAAAAAAACGGCGACAATCAACCGCAACGACAAAACCGCTACCGCCGCCCGCACCCGCCACCGACCCCCCCCCCGCAATCCAACCACCACGGCACGCAAACAGTATCCACACACGGGCATACAGAAACGCCAGACGACACAACCACACCGCAACACAAACACGACAATCAAAACCTTCCCGACGTGCTTTGATGGCCCTGAGAAGGGCCGTTTTGGGCCGCGCGTCTGTTGCGCGCCACTAGACGACGGGGACGGGGGGTGCGGACGACGGAGTCAACCGCCAACCCTTCCTTTCCCATTCCTCTCTACTTCTTCTTCTTGGGCGAAGCCTTCGCCTTAGACGGCGTCGTCGCCTTCTTCGGGCGCGGCGCCTTCGGCTTCTTCGTCGGAACCTTGGCGGCCTTCTTCGCCTTCGACGGCGACTTGGCCTTGGCCGGCTTGGCAGCAGCCGCCTTCTTCGCACCGGCGGGAGCGGCCGACGCCGCAGACGCCTTCTTGGCGGCGCCCGCCTTCCGACCAGTCGCCGCCTTCACGCCACCAGCCTTCTTTGCGCCGGCCGCACGGGCGCCCTTCTTCTCCTTGCTGGCCGGAGCGGCGCGCTTCTTCTTGGCACCGCCAGCACGAGCCTTGCCGCCCTCAGCCGCCCCGCCGCCGGCGCCGGCAAGCTTGAAAGAGCCGGACGCGCCCTTCCCCTTCGTCTGCACCAGCTCGCCCGCCACCACGGCCGACTTGAGGTACTTCTTGATAAACGGCGCCAGCTTCTCCGCGTCCAGCTTGTAGTGCGCGGCAATGTACTTCTTGATCGCCTGCAGCGACGATCCGCCGCGCTCCTTCAGACTCTTGATGGCGGCCGTCACCATCTCAGAGGTGCGCGGGTGCGCAGGCTTGGCGCGCGGCTTCTTCGCAGACGACGCAGACTTTGCCTTCTTCGTAGTGCCGGTGGCGGCGGGTGCCGCAGCAGTCTCGTTCGTAGCCGCCTGATCTGCCATTTCGACGACGCGCGTTAACACACAGCGAGCAGCGAGAGCGAGAGGAGACACGCAGCGAGCGGAGCGCACAGCAGAGGAATAGCCGCCTCGACGCACAGGCCCAGCCAGTGTCGCGGGCGGGCGCGGACGGCCGAGAGAGCGGCCGCCACTCTGCGCGCCGCCGCGCCGCGCCTCCCGCGCTTGCTACCGCCCAACGTCCGACAGCCTGTGCGGAGCAGCCCCACACCTGCGCCACAACCACCCGCGCCTTTCAAACCACCGAGGATGGGGCTACACACAGCCACACCACAGTCGCCAACCAGTCGCCACGGCAGCGCCGCAAACCACGGCCAAACTGCAGCCACCGCGCGCTACAGCCTGGGTCGGCCCGCCGAGAATCGCCGCCCACGCCCAAATGCCGCCCCCACAGCCCCAGCCGGCGACCGGCCACAATGGCCAAACCTTCGGCAAAAGCCCCGCACCGTCGCCGCGGCAGCCCGGCCAGCGCGGCCGGCGCCACAGCCACACAAGCGGAGGCGTGCGGCGATGACGGCCGTGCAAACGCACCTCCGCCGCCCCATCGCCCTCCCACCGTTTCCCGATCGGCCCGCAGCCGTCGGGCCACGTCCTCCTCCTCTCGCCCGCCAACATTCACAGCCCTTTCGTTCGTTTCCCAACAATTTCAATTGTGCCCGCCGCAAAAACGGGCGCCGCCTGCAAAGCAACATGCTCCGCCGGAGCGCCCCTCGCCGCTTACGAGCCAACCCCTCGCCCGAGGCAAACCCGAAATCCGCAACTACAGACCAACCCAATCTGCCGTCAGCACACACGACAGCCAACATCACGCGTTACGAGTTAGACATTAGGTTCACACGTCTCGGTTAGGTTCGGTGGACGTGGGTTAGGTTAAGGGCACTTGGGTTAGGTTAAGCATTCAAAACACACGTCAGGCGTCAGAGGTTAGGTTAGGTTACGTTACATTAAGGTTAGGTTAGGGGCACCTCGGTTAGGTTAAGGGTCGGTGTTAGGTTAAGCGTCAAACTTAGGTTAAGCATTCAAACACACGTCGGGCGTCAGAGGTTAGGTTAGGTTAGGTTAGGTTAAGGCCACTTGGGTTAGGTTAAGCCTCAAACTTAGGTTAAGCATTCAAACACACGTCGGGCGTCAGGTGGCCGCAGCAGCCGCACCTACCTACCCACCCACCTCACGGCCGGACAGCTTGGCTTACTTGGCGCTGAGGCTGACCTCACCGCACCTCACGCTACGCAACGCTACAGGTTCGGTTCGCTCAGCTTAGGCTTAGAGCTTAAGCGCCCAGGTCGGATTACGACGTTGGTTCACCTTCGGGCGCCACACTTTGGGTGTAAAGGTCGCGTCGGGTCGTCGGCACGCCGCAAAAACAAAAGCGAAGCCACAGGACAACGCCGACAAACGGGCAGCACGACCACGACCAGATACCGAGACACACGGACCACCCACCGGCCAAAGGGCACCAAACAACAAACCAGAGCACCACGTGTCGACCAGAGCAACCCGCCGCTCACGCGACGTGGCTGGCACCGAAGGGCCGCCGCAACTGCGCTTTCCGCGCCGGGCCGGATGCACGTGCGGCAACACCACCACCGCACACAGCCGCTGTTCAACATCAACCAACAACACGCCGCGGTCGCAGCCTCAACGCCAGCACACGTTTGCACCACCATTCACACGCACCGCACAAACAGCTGTCGCCGACAACACAAACACACCGCAACGACGCCGCCGCCCCTACTTGTGCCGGCCACCCACCCCACCGACGGCGCACCTGTCGCCGGCCGGCAGTCGACACGGGAAACGCACACCGCCACTTCGCTCGCGCGCACGCCACCAACCAGTCGTCGTCTCCAAAACAACAAACAAACAAACATAGGGCAGGCAACAAATCGCCTCGCACGAACCGTCCACAAAACTATCAAAGCACAGCCTCTGGCTAACGGCCACGACGCAGCGGCACGCTGCTCCTTTCCCCGCCCCCACTCGATTCACGAAGGCACGCGACACCGCCAACGACGGCCTCGCTTCCCGCAACCGACACCTTTCCGCCACTACGCACAGCCGCACCCGACGCCCGTGCCAACGACACAACTACTGCACTATCCACCGCCGCCTCCCCCTTCCCGTCGTACACACACACAGCCAGCCAGCCAGCCAGCCAGCCAAAACCACACCAACGACCCAAACATGCACGTGCAACGGCACACCCCAACCAGTCAACGTCGACAACCACACGCACGGCTCGAAACCGGCGCCCTTCCACGTTGCCATCAAGCTACACACAAGACACAAGGAACCAACAACAGCAAGCCTGCCCGCCCGCCCCACTCTCACGCCGCAAAAAGCACACCGAAACCGCCAAACGCACATTCCCATCGCACCGACACCGACCGGCTCGCTACCACCACACCTCTCGGCAGCCGTTTCGCAAACATGACACGGCGCGACATGACATCACGACCAACTCTCCTCTCCAGACGCCTTCGGCCGGAGCACAACGCCGCCAATTCGCCACACACACACACACACACACACACACACAGTCGACAGGCGCCCGCCCGCCCGCCCTGCACGACGCCGCGCAGCAAAGGCGCCCGCAAACACATACCTCTCCTCTCTCTCGGCCGCCCGACGCGCCAACCGCCACACCGCCAGCCACTCGCAATTGTGCACTGCCGCCAGCCACACGTCCAACACGCCGCGCCGCCTCCGGCCACCCGCCAGGGGGCGCTCACGTCCGCGACAACAGCGCGGCCCGCCGGGCCAAACCGAACCGAGCCGAGCCGCCCGCCGCTGCTCTGCACATCTTCCTGCGCGCATCAACAAAACGAGGCAAGCGAGCACACCCCGTCACAACGCCACATCACGCAAATGCCGTGCCGACCTCTTGTGTCTACCGCCTAAATTGCACTCACTCACCAGCCGCCCCTTCTTCTTCTTCCTACCTATCTATCTGTGCGTCTGTGTCGGTCCGCGCGTGACGCCTCTCAACATCCGCCGTCGCCGTCCCCGTCCCCGTTTCCGCCCCAATGCCATCGTCGCGCCGCCTCCTCCTCCTCCTCCGCCCCTGTCCGGCCCGCACCACACCATACACCGCTGCTTGTCCCGGCCGTTGCCACCAAAGGCGCCTACCGCAAACGCGCCACGCCGCAGCCCCCGTGCGTGCATCTCCGTGCCGACGCTGCCTCTCTGCCCTCCCGCACGCACTCGACCGACCGACATGCACTGCGTCGACGGCCTCGACAACACAGTCTCTGGCTCCGCACTGCGTCTTCCGGTACGCGCGCTGAAACACGTATGTACTCATTACCAGCGATGGCGAGGCACGACACAATCTCTGACCAGAGCGTTTCTTATCGTCGCTAGTCTGCGCCACACGACACTAGTAGCACGTAGCGGGTCGGCAGGAACAGTTGTCATCTATATGTGGCGGGTCGGGAGAGGTAGTAGTCAGTCGACAGTATTAGCGAGTGGACGGTTGTACTGAGCGGGCGGCGGCGTGCTCTTCTCGCGACTCTGGTCTCCGTTCGGGACGATGCATACTGTTATTACAGGTAAGGTAATGAAGCTGCATTGCGCAAATCTAATACTGTATGTCAATTGTAACTATTTTCTTCACAACAAAATGCCCCAATAATACTTTGTTTCCAAACAAACTTTTTTAAAGTACAACCATTCATTTCCATTTAAATAATATTTCCTACGCATTTCCTCCAACAATCAAAATTAAATGTGAGCCGGCATTCATTGCACGACGCTGTGTACAGGTATCTACAGTTAAGAGCACATATAGATGCAGTTTGTTTTTTCTCTTTTGTCTTTTTTGTTTTTTTTTTTTTTTTTTTTGACGTAACGATCTTTTGCTCTTTTTATTCTAATTTGTACGTACGCTGTTTGTTTAGATTTTTATATTGGTAATGCCACGTAGCGCTCCGCGTGAAAATCACTGCCTGTGCTGTGTGCAGTCTGTGGCTAGTTTGCATTGTTGTTGTCATGAACTGCTATAGCTGGATGTGAACAGCGCGTAGCGTTGCGCAGTTAGGGGTGAGCCGCCAGCACTGGTGCATGTGAGGACAGAGATGGCGGACGTTTCAAATTACATATATTATGACTGGTGATGATATTAAGGGTAAATACATTGTTTGTTGTTCTCTATTAAACATCTTTACTTTGCTAACTATCCCTATCGGTAGTTAGTGCCCTCCGTAGTTTGGAATCTCTTATTTAGCTGGCAGCAGTGGTGCTCGCTGTATTGCAGTAGTTCGAGTAATGAAGATTTTTGTGAGGTAAGTGATTTCCGACAGGTGTACTTTAATGTTACTCAGGGCCATTCTTTTGCAGGGATCTTTGATAGTCAGATTGCGTTGCGCTCAAAATATTGTGTGTCAGTTTAAGCACAGTTTTGTATACATTGTTGTTCAAAGGGGGGCGTTTCAGAATACACAGGGCCGAAGGTCAGCCAGCGCTGCCCTTACAACGTTTATCGGGTTTTCAATTATGTCTGTTGAGATGTTCATGGTTCATTATTTCCATTCATCATATTATCGCGCGTTTCTCATCAATCTTCGTTCGTTCATTTTCTAGGGACGTTAACAACATTCTGGCACATTTTTATCATCATTCACTCACTCACTCACTCACTCACTCACTCACTCACTTACTTACGACTATTTGTGCGGGGAGGTTACACTTGGGTCCATTTCCATTTACATTCAATGTTGATAGACGCCTTTTTTTTTTTTTGTTGTTGTTTTGTTGCTGGCAGGTTACAAAGGGCCTCATTTTATGTTGGTTGCAGCAGCGTTTTTCTCCTTCTTCTAGCGTCTTCCCCGCCCCCGCCCCTCCCGCATCCCTCGGTCTCACCACGTTCACTGACAGCCGCGTCTGCGGCTACACCACAACGGCCCCCTCCCGGCAACCCATTCGTTTTCTCTTCTTTTGCACAAAAACAACGCCGCACGCGCCAGCCGAGCGCAGCGCAAGCCACCCACACCGCGCCCCTCCCCGTCTTTATAGCCTCCGCGTCTTGTTTTCTTCGTTTGCCCCCTCCCATCTCCCGAATGCCATGCCATGCCATGCCAGCAGCGTTACGCGTGCCCCTCCCCTGTCCACACACTACCGCGAAACGAACAGCCTTCCGGGCCACATGCAGGGCACGCCCACCGCCATTCCCGGACGCAATTCTCAAAACAACACACACACACACACACACACACACAATGGCTTTGCACACGAACATAGACGGCACGGGCACTGTCGTACATTCTTCCTCAGAACCATCTCAACGAACGTTACGTTACATACACATCCGGGAAAGCAAAGCAACGCAACGCACAATTCAGCCGTCAAAGGTAACGTTCACCACGGCAGACACTTGCCGCCGCGCCGTTACGCGCATTTCAGTGCGGCTACAATACACCTCCGACACGGGAACGTTCCGTTGCTCTACACTGCGTTTCTCCGTTTTGTTTGGTTTTTTTTCCGTTTTCTCTCTCTCTCTCTCTCTCTCTCTCTCTATATATATATTTGTTTTTTCCCCTCTGTCCTTTCCTCCACCATTCTCTCCTCACGTTCTGCCCAGACATTCGACCGATCAGAGGTTCGTTCACCTTTCGGTAACCGTTCTCAGCGCGACGGTGTACCAACGGTATGACGGTATGACGGTATGACGGGTGTTCAAGACGTCCGGTGTACCGCGCCGATCGACAGTTTCCCAGAGGCGACGGATCGGACCACATCACCGACATACACACAAACACGTGTACGCACATTCGCCAAAGCGACCGTCGTCTTCTAGCGTCGCGCTTACTCTACTGTACTGCACTGGACACGCGAGCATGCATCTTCAATGACGACGTCGGTGTGCGTGCGTCGTACGCACACAAGCAGACACAGTCGGTCAGACACGACTATCGAAATCAGAGTCGGGGGAAAGGTACATATCATCGTGCGTGTCGCCCGTACAATGCAATACACAGTGGTGTGTCTCAATGCGCGTTCACATTTAAACGTCACTCACACGCCTCCACGCTGCATTTACAGACACATTTCACCCTCGCCATATATGGCGTGCAAACCGACCCGCAAACGGCCGTCGTTACACACTGACATTCCCAACAATCGCGTGTCGTTTCCACCCGTCACGTAACTAACCGGCACCTCCATCCAAAGGGCACATCACCGATCGCACTTCCCCCCCCCCCCCTCGCAGACAACGACTTGTGCGCACGTGCCTCCATTCCACGTCACACCGTGGCCGCACCCCGCAACACGCGACACGCGACGCGCCCCATAAACAATCAAATTATTCATCGCATCGGCCACCCCACCCCGTCGCGTCGCAACCAAAGCGGTAGCTATTGCCACCGTCCACCCACTCACACACAAAACAAAACAAAAACAACAACAACAACAATTCCGCCCTTCCCGCAAAGGCCATTTGGTGGCCCTGAAAAGGGCCGTTTTGCCGCTCTCGCAACGGAGGATCTCCTTCCATTCCAGAGCCACCTCCTTACTTGGAGCTCGTGTACTTGGTCACCGCCTTCGTGCCCTCGCTCACGGCGTGCTTGGCCAGCTCGCCAGGCAGCAACAGCCGCACAGCGGTCTGGATCTCGCGGGACGTGATGGTCGAGCGCTTGTTGTAGTGCGCCAGGCGAGACGCCTCGGCCGCGATGCGCTCGAAAATGTCGTTCACGAAGCTGTTCATGATGCTCATCGCCTTCGACGAGATGCCCGTGTCAGGGTGCACCTGCTTCAGCACCTTGTAGATGTAGATGGCATAGCTCTCCTTCCTCTTGCGCTTCTTCTTCTTGTCGCCCTTCGAAATGTTCTTCTGCGCCTTGCCAGCCTTCTTGGCGGCCTTCCCGCTAGTCTTGGGCGGCATCGCAAACAAACAAGAACGTACGGCAGCAACACCAGCAGCAAGCGCTCCGCTCTAGTCAGCGTCTCCCCACACAGTGGCACCCAGCGCGCCCCGCCGCCGCACCTTTACCAGCTCGCCCCGTTGCGGCCGCCGACCAATGGGCCGCGAGCGCAACCGGCCGCCGCACCCGAGAGCATAAAGGACCCCCACCCCTGGCGGCGCCGCCACTCCGCTGCTCGACTCGCTGCGGCTCGCACCGTCCTTCGTCTCGTCTCGTTTTTTTACACCACAGCGCATCGCCATGTCCGGACGCGGAAAGGGAGGCAAAGTCAAGGGCAAGTCAAAGTCCCGCTCAAGCAGGGCCGGGCTCCAGTTCCCGGTCGGCAGAATCCACCGCCTCCTGCGCAAGGGAAACTACGCCGAGCGCGTCGGCGCCGGGGCGCCCGTCTACCTCGCCGCCGTCATGGAGTACCTCGCGGCTGAGGTGCTCGAGCTGGCCGGAAACGCGGCCCGCGACAACAAGAAGACGCGCATCATCCCGCGCCACCTGCAGCTTGCCATCCGCAACGACGAGGAGCTCAACAAGCTCCTGTCGGGCGTCACCATCGCACAGGGTGGTGTCCTGCCCAACATCCAGGCCGTCCTGCTGCCAAAGAAGACCGAGAAGAAGGCCTAAACAGAGAGGCCAGGCAATCGGCACGCGGACCCGCCGCCCAGCAGCGCTGCGTGCTCCCCTGCACGCAACGCGCTTTGCCGGCCCGGCTCGGCTCACAACAATCGGCCCTTTTCAGGGCCACCACACAAACCTACGTCCAAAGCAAAATTTCAGTCGTCCTCGCCGCGCTTTGCTTTACTTTACTTTACTTTAACTTAACTTCACTTCCACAGCCGCCGCCGGCAAGAAGACCATACCAACTGCTACGATTGCAGGGGCAGATATTCTGCGAGGTACCTCGGTGTCACGCCTGACATCGAAGTGTCACATAGGGCAACTTGGCACAAACGCTCACGCCAGGATGCAGATCCTGTACCCCTGTTCCCTCGACCCCGCAACAGGGGTAGCGATACTGGAAATATGCGCGCCCTCTATAGGGGCTATGCAGCCAGGTCGACGATGCATCGCCTACAGAAGGGTCCAAAGCAGAGCGCTCTACGACGGGCCTTACACGTCCCCGCGGCAGACCTGCCTACAACCACCCACAACACGATTCCGCGCCCTGGCACAAGCGTTCTACGCCACCGCGCGGAATTCAGAAAATGACTATTACGTCTTGACCCTTGGGCAATATGAACACCACAGGGACAGATGTGCAAGACCCGAGTCGCTACTCCAGCAGTAGCACAAACAGAACACATAATCACTCTCAACAAACAGCAACGTCCGAAAAAGCACACTACCAAAGATAAGAACAACACACAGAAAAGAGGAGCAAATGTCCACAGGCGACAATAACCTCCACCAACTCCCCCTCTAACGGTAGAGGACTAAAGGAAAGAGAGAAGAACAACAAGAAGAGCCGCCGCCATCTTGTCGTCCACAGCCCGTGTGGCCACACACACGTTTCTCTTTTGTTTTTCGTTTGCCTCAAGCACCTCCACGCACGCACAGTCGCCTTCCAAACGACAACGACAGCAATAATCACCAACTGTTAAACGAGCGTGTCGACACACCGCCCTCCACTCCCGCGCGCCCCATACAAACGAAACAGCTGATCCGGCCGCCTATGGGCACGCCTTGCCTCGGCAACTCCAACGCCGCCGCAAACACACAGCCAAAACCACGCAAATATTCACCGCCTCTCGCACAACAACAACAACAACAACAACAACAACACACAGCCCGGCGTCTCCATCGATCGATAAACAAAACAAACACACAACGCCCTCTCTCGCGCGCGCGCGCACGCACACACACACACACACACACACACACACACACACACACACACAGCCACAAGACCCGCTTCCTTTCCTTTCTCCCAGTCACGTCACGTCAGTCAAACGCAAACGAAATGAAGAATGAAAGAAACAAGGCAGGCAGGCAACACACGCAGCAACAACACAGACTCTTTCGCACTTTTCAATTTCCGAACAGTGTGGTGGCCCTGAAAAGGGCCGTTTTCGTCTCTCCCACGGCCGCGGGAAGGCCAACGCGGCACAGCACACCGGCTGCGACGCGCCTAACCGCCGAAACCGTACAGGGTGCGCCCCTGCCTCTTCAGGGCGTACACCACGTCCATGGCCGTCACAGTCTTGCGCTTGGCGTGCTCAGTGTACGTCACCGCGTCGCGGATCACGTTCTCCAGGAACACCTTCAGCACTCCGCGGGTCTCCTCGTAGATCAGACCAGAGATGCGCTTCACGCCGCCCCTGCGAGCCAGGCGGCGGATCGCGGGCTTCGTGATGCCCTGGATGTTGTCGCGCAACACCTTGCGGTGCCGCTTGGCGCCACCCTTGCCGAGCCCCTTTCCTCCCTTGCCGCGGCCAGTCATCTCTTCTAAATCCTCAAAAAGCTCAAGGCAAGCAAAGCGTCTGCTGCAGCGGCTGGCTCCTCACCCGGCGCTAGCGAGTCGGCTACGGTCTGCGCCCGGCGCTTTATATAGGATGGGGCCCCTCCACGCCCACACCAACGTGGTGACCAAACCAAAAGTTCTACTGTCACCTCCGTAAACATGTTAGTTTTTTGAATCAGGCGTCACAGGATGCGGGCTGTGATGTTATCCATGCGTCTGGGTAAGATTACTCATTAACATGGTCCATCAGGAGATAGAAGTGGTCGAAAACGATTGAAGGGTAGCGGTTGTAAGGGCAGAGGAAAAAAAGTGCCAAGGCAAGAGCCAAGGGAAAAAAACCTCTGCGACAGTAGGACGGGTAGTAAGGGCAGTAGCGGCTTGCTAGCTGCGACAGAGCATGCAAGGTGCGGTTATGTTAGTTCGAGGTATCGTGCATCGTTACCTTTATCGTTGCTGGAGCTTGTTGCGGCGCTTGCAGCGGTTGCTGCGTCCCTGCAACAGTTCAAGATCGTTGTAGATTAGTGGGCGATCGGTCATAGATCGGCTCACGGACGGTGTAGGGGGTGTGTGTGGCTGGTTTGCGTGCTGTGTACAGTACGGCTTCCCTGCGGTTGCCTGTTTCCCGGCTGGTCGCACATCTGGGTTTCCAGTAGTAACTGTGTTGCAGGGGCTCGCCAGTACTGTCGTGTTAGCGTTCTATGGACCATAGATGTTTAGTTCCTAACCAGTAATGTCTTTGGTCTGTTATGCTTCCATCTATGGTTGTGGTCGTAGTTACCCAGAGAGAGGATAAACGGGTTGCGCGAGTGTCTCGTGTTATTGTACAGTCGCGTGGAGAGTTTTTGGAATACCTGCAAGATAGTATCTAGCCGGTATTCCCGGTGAAGGTCCGCGATGCGTGTGTAGCGCGGAGCGTTGCTTATGATTTTGAGAACTTTGTTCTGTATGAGCTGCAGACGGCGCAGGCGAGTGGGCGCAGCGTATCCCCAGACAGGGGCTGCGTACGTCATCAGGGGTCTAATAAGTGTCATGTACATGGACCTAGACACCCTTCTGTTCAGTGTGCTACGCCTGTTAAGCATAGGGTAAAGTTGTTTGAGCCTCGCGTTAGCTTTGTTGGTCACGTGTTGAATGTGGTCCCCCCAGAGTAGTTTCCTGTCCAGCCAGACACCGAGGTATTTGACCTTCTCGCGGAAACGTATTGGGCGTGTGTGTAGTGTTATTGGGTTGCAGTGCTGATGTTTGCGCAGTTGCTTCGGTCGTCTAGTGAACAGAACGGCCTCGCACTTGTCGACGTTTACTCTAACACGCCATTTGACCAGCCAAGGCTCCGCCGTTCTGAGTGCAGTCTGTAGTCGTGAGTTGATGTTAGACGGCTTCCAATCTTGCGCAAGGATGGCAGTGTCATCCGCGTAGATTGCTACCGTCGTGTTATGTGTAGCTGGGAGGTCGTTAATGTAGAGGTTAAACAGTAAGGGCCCCAGGATGCTTCCTTGGGGGACTCCTGCCTGTATACCATGTCGTGTCGATTGTTTGCCCTGCACGTCGGTGTTAAAACTCCTGTCCGTGAGGTATGAGTGTATGAGACGTACGAGCCCGTCGGGGAACCCTGCGTCGCTAAGTTTGCGTATTAAGCCGTTGTGCCATAGACGATCGAAAGCCTTTTCGATGTCCAGGAACACCGCCCCAGTTGCCTTGTTTGTGTTGTATCCGTGTGTTATGTATTCTACTACGCGGAGGAGTTGTTGTGTTGTTGAGTGGTGATTCCTGAAACCGAATTGCTCCGGCCTCAGGGTGTCGTTTGTGATGCAGTGCCTGGTGAGTCGTTTTAATATTACCTTCTCAACGATCTTGCTGAGCGCGCTCAGTAGACTGATGGGTCGGTAATTTTGTGGGAGGGAGTGGTCTTTCCCCGGCTTCCTGAACATCAGGACCTTGGCCGTCTTCCAAAAGGCGGGGAAGTGTTGGTGCTTGAGTATGGCATTCGTGATGTGTGTGAGGTAGTCTACAGCTTTGTCCGTGAACTCCTGGAGGACACGGTTCTGAATGCCATCGTGACCAGGGGCCTTCCTAGCGGTGGTATGCATGATGGCCCATTTGACTTCTGCTGTACTAGCTTGTCGGATATTGTAGCGCGCCGGTTGGGCCAGGATGCGTGTGACCTCCTGGTCCGTATCAAGTGTGAACGCTGGGTCTGAGGGATCCAGGTTCGGTGTGAATGACGCTGCGAGTGTGAGGGCCATCAGTTCCGCTTTTTCTTCCGCAGAATATGCTGGTCCGTCGGGCCCTTGTAGCGTGGGGGTGTACAGTTTCTCCCTGGTGAAGTGTCGGGCTAGCTGCCACACGCCAGGTCGCGTGGTGTCCAGCCCTGCGAGTTTCTGGTCCCACTGTTGTGTCTTGAATGTTTGTATTTTTTCCCGGATTATACCCTGGAGCCTGTTAATGTGCCGTTTGAAGTGCTGGCGCCTGGTACGCTGCCAGTGTCTCCTGAGGCGGTTCCTCATTGAGATTAGGCCCAGGATTTCCTGGGGCAGGGCAGCACTGTGTTGTTGTGGTGTGCGGATTGGTATGGTGTCGGCTATTGCGTCCTGGACGGCGCCGGTGAGGGTTTCAACTGCCTCGTCAATTTGGGCTGTCTCGTTAATCGCGTGGGTGGGTGGGATGCGACTGTCAAGCGTTTCCTTGAACTGGGTCCAATTCGCGCGCCTGTAGTCTAACATCCTGCGTTGTTCCAAGTGCTGCAGTGTTTCTTCCATGTACAGTATAACGGGTTGGTGATTTGAGGGCAGATCGTTTTCAACGGCAACGTTGAGTGTCGTTGTTATGCCCTTGATGAGGGCCATGTCTAACACGTCTGGCCTGTGTCCCCTCCGGTAGGGAATGTGCGTCGGTTCGGTCGGCGCTAGTGTGATGTAGTTTCGTCCTAGTGCGTGTTCGTATAGTTTCTTGCCGTTGGAGTTTCGAATTCGTGAGTTCCAGTCCGGGTGTTTTGCGTTAAGATCTCCAGCGGCTATTACGCGCGGTGATGCGCCCGGCGCACGCGCCAGCCCCCCTATATAGACTCTGGCCCGCCCTCCCCCCACCACGCGCAACCGAGGGCATATAAGCGCACCACGGTGGCTGGCGCGCGCCCGTGTCGTCAAGGCAGCACCCGACGCAGCACCTCGCTCGCCTCCACGCCGCTCCGCTAACCGCTACCGCTATGGCCCGCACAAAGCAAACGGCCCGCAAGTCCACCGGCGGAAAGGCGCCGCGCAAACAGCTCGCCACCAAGGCGGCGAGGAAGAGCGCGCCCGCCACCGGCGGCGTCAAGAAGCCCCACCGCTACAGGCCGGGCACCGTCGCCCTGCGAGAAATCAGGCGCTACCAGAAGAGCACAGAGCTGCTCATCCGCAAGCTGCCATTCCAGCGCCTAGTGCGCGAGATCGCCCAGGACTTCAAGACCGACCTGCGCTTCCAGAGCTCCGCGGTCATGGCCCTGCAGGAGGCCAGCGAGGCCTACCTCGTCGGCCTCTTCGAAGACACCAACCTGTGCGCAATCCACGCCAAGCGCGTCACCATCATGCCCAAGGACATCCAGCTCGCGCGCCGCATCCGCGGCGAGCGCGCCTAAACACCGCGCCAGCCGCTGGGCACCGCCCACGCACGCAACAAACAAAACGGCCCTTTTAAGGGCCACTAACATCACTCCGTCGCGAGCAAACTTTGTCGGTCGCCTCTCGCCCCACAACCACAGAACCAAAGACAAAACACCACTTCCACTTCCCGTCCGTCCGCCACAGCCGCTCTCCCCTGCCAGCTTGCTGGCGCGCGCAACAATCAACATCATGCCTCCCCGGCGCGGCGCTCAAAGCGCACAATACCCATCGGCCGACGCCGTCAACCACACGGCCGGCCGCCGCTTCGTTTCGAAAAGAAAACGAAACAAAAAGCCAGGCACGTCCAACGCCACCGACCCTTTCCACATCTCAACGTCCCCCGCCCCCGTTGCAAGAACACACACACAAGACAAGACACATCCGAGAAGACGGCAGGCAGGCCAACCAAAGTATTCAAACAACATGACACAAAACCAACCGTCGGCCGGCCGCGACCAAAAAAAAAAAACGGCGACAATCAACCGCAACGACAAAACCGCTACCGCCGCCCGCACCCGCCACCGACCCCCCCCCCGCAATCCAACCACCACGGCACGCAAACAGTATCCACACACGGGCATACAGAAACGCCAGACGACACAACCACACCGCAACACAAACACGACAATCAAAACCTTCCCGACGTGCTTTGATGGCCCTGAGAAGGGCCGTTTTGGGCCGCGCGTCTGTTGCGCGCCACTAGACGACGGGGACGGGGGGTGCGGACGACGGAGTCAACCGCCAACCCTTCCTTTCCCATTCCTCTCTACTTCTTCTTCTTGGGCGAAGCCTTCGCCTTAGACGGCGTCGTCGCCTTCTTCGGGCGCGGCGCCTTCGGCTTCTTCGTCGGAACCTTGGCGGCCTTCTTCGCCTTCGACGGCGACTTGGCCTTGGCCGGCTTGGCAGCAGCCGCCTTCTTCGCACCGGCGGGAGCGGCCGACGCCGCAGACGCCTTCTTGGCGGCGCCCGCCTTCCGACCAGTCGCCGCCTTCACGCCACCAGCCTTCTTTGCGCCGGCCGCACGGGCGCCCTTCTTCTCCTTGCTGGCCGGAGCGGCGCGCTTCTTCTTGGCACCGCCAGCACGAGCCTTGCCGCCCTCAGCCGCCCCGCCGCCGGCGCCGGCAAGCTTGAAAGAGCCGGACGCGCCCTTCCCCTTCGTCTGCACCAGCTCGCCCGCCACCACGGCCGACTTGAGGTACTTCTTGATAAACGGCGCCAGCTTCTCCGCGTCCAGCTTGTAGTGCGCGGCAATGTACTTCTTGATCGCCTGCAGCGACGATCCGCCGCGCTCCTTCAGACTCTTGATGGCGGCCGTCACCATCTCAGAGGTGCGCGGGTGCGCAGGCTTGGCGCGCGGCTTCTTCGCAGACGACGCAGACTTTGCCTTCTTCGTAGTGCCGGTGGCGGCGGGTGCCGCAGCAGTCTCGTTCGTAGCCGCCTGATCTGCCATTTCGACGACGCGCGTTAACACACAGCGAGCAGCGAGAGCGAGAGGAGACACGCAGCGAGCGGAGCGCACAGCAGAGGAATAGCCGCCTCGACGCACAGGCCCAGCCAGTGTCGCGGGCGGGCGCGGACGGCCGAGAGAGCGGCCGCCACTCTGCGCGCCGCCGCGCCGCGCCTCCCGCGCTTGCTACCGCCCAACGTCCGACAGCCTGTGCGGAGCAGCCCCACACCTGCGCCACAACCACCCGCGCCTTTCAAACCACCGAGGATGGGGCTACACACAGCCACACCACAGTCGCCAACCAGTCGCCACGGCAGCGCCGCAAACCACGGCCAAACTGCAGCCACCGCGCGCTACAGCCTGGGTCGGCCCGCCGAGAATCGCCGCCCACGCCCAAATGCCGCCCCCACAGCCCCAGCCGGCGACCGGCCACAATGGCCAAACCTTCGGCAAAAGCCCCGCACCGTCGCCGCGGCAGCCCGGCCAGCGCGGCCGGCGCCACAGCCACACAAGCGGAGGCGTGCGGCGATGACGGCCGTGCAAACGCACCTCCGCCGCCCCATCGCCCTCCCACCGTTTCCCGATCGGCCCGCAGCCGTCGGGCCACGTCCTCCTCCTCTCGCCCGCCAACATTCACAGCCCTTTCGTTCGTTTCCCAACAATTTCAATTGTGCCCGCCGCAAAAACGGGCGCCGCCTGCAAAGCAACATGCTCCGCCGGAGCGCCCCTCGCCGCTTACGAGCCAACCCCTCGCCCGAGGCAAACCCGAAATCCGCAACTACAGACCAACCCAATCTGCCGTCAGCACACACGACAGCCAACATCACGCGTTACGAGTTAGACATTAGGTTCACACGTCTCGGTTAGGTTCGGTGGACGTGGGTTAGGTTAAGGGCACTTGGGTTAGGTTAAGCATTCAAAACACACGTCAGGCGTCAGAGGTTAGGTTAGGTTACGTTACATTAAGGTTAGGTTAGGGGCACCTCGGTTAGGTTAAGGGTCGGTGTTAGGTTAAGCGTCAAACTTAGGTTAAGCATTCAAACACACGTCGGGCGTCAGAGGTTAGGTTAGGTTAGGTTAGGTTAAGGCCACTTGGGTTAGGTTAAGCCTCAAACTTAGGTTAAGCATTCAAACACACGTCGGGCGTCAGGTGGCCGCAGCAGCCGCACCTACCTACCCACCCACCTCACGGCCGGACAGCTTGGCTTACTTGGCGCTGAGGCTGACCTCACCGCACCTCACGCTACGCAACGCTACAGGTTCGGTTCGCTCAGCTTAGGCTTAGAGCTTAAGCGCCCAGGTCGGATTACGACGTTGGTTCACCTTCGGGCGCCACACTTTGGGTGTAAAGGTCGCGTCGGGTCGTCGGCACGCCGCAAAAACAAAAGCGAAGCCACAGGACAACGCCGACAAACGGGCAGCACGACCACGACCAGATACCGAGACACACGGACCACCCACCGGCCAAAGGGCACCAAACAACAAACCAGAGCACCACGTGTCGACCAGAGCAACCCGCCGCTCACGCGACGTGGCTGGCACCGAAGGGCCGCCGCAACTGCGCTTTCCGCGCCGGGCCGGATGCACGTGCGGCAACACCACCACCGCACACAGCCGCTGTTCAACATCAACCAACAACACGCCGCGGTCGCAGCCTCAACGCCAGCACACGTTTGCACCACCATTCACACGCACCGCACAAACAGCTGTCGCCGACAACACAAACACACCGCAACGACGCCGCCGCCCCTACTTGTGCCGGCCACCCACCCCACCGACGGCGCACCTGTCGCCGGCCGGCAGTCGACACGGGAAACGCACACCGCCACTTCGCTCGCGCGCACGCCACCAACCAGTCGTCGTCTCCAAAACAACAAACAAACAAACATAGGGCAGGCAACAAATCGCCTCGCACGAACCGTCCACAAAACTATCAAAGCACAGCCTCTGGCTAACGGCCACGACGCAGCGGCACGCTGCTCCTTTCCCCGCCCCCACTCGATTCACGAAGGCACGCGACACCGCCAACGACGGCCTCGCTTCCCGCAACCGACACCTTTCCGCCACTACGCACAGCCGCACCCGACGCCCGTGCCAACGACACAACTACTGCACTATCCACCGCCGCCTCCCCCTTCCCGTCGTACACACACACAGCCAGCCAGCCAGCCAGCCAGCCAAAACCACACCAACGACCCAAACATGCACGTGCAACGGCACACCCCAACCAGTCAACGTCGACAACCACACGCACGGCTCGAAACCGGCGCCCTTCCACGTTGCCATCAAGCTACACACAAGACACAAGGAACCAACAACAGCAAGCCTGCCCGCCCGCCCCACTCTCACGCCGCAAAAAGCACACCGAAACCGCCAAACGCACATTCCCATCGCACCGACACCGACCGGCTCGCTACCACCACACCTCTCGGCAGCCGTTTCGCAAACATGACACGGCGCGACATGACATCACGACCAACTCTCCTCTCCAGACGCCTTCGGCCGGAGCACAACGCCGCCAATTCGCCACACACACACACACACACACACACACACAGTCGACAGGCGCCCGCCCGCCCGCCCTGCACGACGCCGCGCAGCAAAGGCGCCCGCAAACACATACCTCTCCTCTCTCTCGGCCGCCCGACGCGCCAACCGCCACACCGCCAGCCACTCGCAATTGTGCACTGCCGCCAGCCACACGTCCAACACGCCGCGCCGCCTCCGGCCACCCGCCAGGGGGCGCTCACGTCCGCGACAACAGCGCGGCCCGCCGGGCCAAACCGAACCGAGCCGAGCCGCCCGCCGCTGCTCTGCACATCTTCCTGCGCGCATCAACAAAACGAGGCAAGCGAGCACACCCCGTCACAACGCCACATCACGCAAATGCCGTGCCGACCTCTTGTGTCTACCGCCTAAATTGCACTCACTCACCAGCCGCCCCTTCTTCTTCTTCCTACCTATCTATCTGTGCGTCTGTGTCGGTCCGCGCGTGACGCCTCTCAACATCCGCCGTCGCCGTCCCCGTCCCCGTTTCCGCCCCAATGCCATCGTCGCGCCGCCTCCTCCTCCTCCTCCGCCCCTGTCCGGCCCGCACCACACCATACACCGCTGCTTGTCCCGGCCGTTGCCACCAAAGGCGCCTACCGCAAACGCGCCACGCCGCAGCCCCCGTGCGTGCATCTCCGTGCCGACGCTGCCTCTCTGCCCTCCCGCACGCACTCGACCGACCGACATGCACTGCGTCGACGGCCTCGACAACACAGTCTCTGGCTCCGCACTGCGTCTTCCGGTACGCGCGCTGAAACACGTATGTACTCATTACCAGCGATGGCGAGGCACGACACAATCTCTGACCAGAGCGTTTCTTATCGTCGCTAGTCTGCGCCACACGACACTAGTAGCACGTAGCGGGTCGGCAGGAACAGTTGTCATCTATATGTGGCGGGTCGGGAGAGGTAGTAGTCAGTCGACAGTATTAGCGAGTGGACGGTTGTACTGAGCGGGCGGCGGCGTGCTCTTCTCGCGACTCTGGTCTCCGTTCGGGACGATGCATACTGTTATTACAGGTAAGGTAATGAAGCTGCATTGCGCAAATCTAATACTGTATGTCAATTGTAACTATTTTCTTCACAACAAAATGCCCCAATAATACTTTGTTTCCAAACAAACTTTTTTAAAGTACAACCATTCATTTCCATTTAAATAATATTTCCTACGCATTTCCTCCAACAATCAAAATTAAATGTGAGCCGGCATTCATTGCACGACGCTGTGTACAGGTATCTACAGTTAAGAGCACATATAGATGCAGTTTGTTTTTTCTCTTTTGTCTTTTTTGTTTTTTTTTTTTTTTTTTTTGACGTAACGATCTTTTGCTCTTTTTATTCTAATTTGTACGTACGCTGTTTGTTTAGATTTTTATATTGGTAATGCCACGTAGCGCTCCGCGTGAAAATCACTGCCTGTGCTGTGTGCAGTCTGTGGCTAGTTTGCATTGTTGTTGTCATGAACTGCTATAGCTGGATGTGAACAGCGCGTAGCGTTGCGCAGTTAGGGGTGAGCCGCCAGCACTGGTGCATGTGAGGACAGAGATGGCGGACGTTTCAAATTACATATATTATGACTGGTGATGATATTAAGGGTAAATACATTGTTTGTTGTTCTCTATTAAACATCTTTACTTTGCTAACTATCCCTATCGGTAGTTAGTGCCCTCCGTAGTTTGGAATCTCTTATTTAGCTGGCAGCAGTGGTGCTCGCTGTATTGCAGTAGTTCGAGTAATGAAGATTTTTGTGAGGTAAGTGATTTCCGACAGGTGTACTTTAATGTTACTCAGGGCCATTCTTTTGCAGGGATCTTTGATAGTCAGATTGCGTTGCGCTCAAAATATTGTGTGTCAGTTTAAGCACAGTTTTGTATACATTGTTGTTCAAAGGGGGGCGTTTCAGAATACACAGGGCCGAAGGTCAGCCAGCGCTGCCCTTACAACGTTTATCGGGTTTTCAATTATGTCTGTTGAGATGTTCATGGTTCATTATTTCCATTCATCATATTATCGCGCGTTTCTCATCAATCTTCGTTCGTTCATTTTCTAGGGACGTTAACAACATTCTGGCACATTTTTATCATCATTCACTCACTCACTCACTCACTCACTCACTCACTCACTTACTTACGACTATTTGTGCGGGGAGGTTACACTTGGGTCCATTTCCATTTACATTCAATGTTGATAGACGCCTTTTTTTTTTTTTGTTGTTGTTTTGTTGCTGGCAGGTTACAAAGGGCCTCATTTTATGTTGGTTGCAGCAGCGTTTTTCTCCTTCTTCTAGCGTCTTCCCCGCCCCCGCCCCTCCCGCATCCCTCGGTCTCACCACGTTCACTGACAGCCGCGTCTGCGGCTACACCACAACGGCCCCCTCCCGGCAACCCATTCGTTTTCTCTTCTTTTGCACAAAAACAACGCCGCACGCGCCAGCCGAGCGCAGCGCAAGCCACCCACACCGCGCCCCTCCCCGTCTTTATAGCCTCCGCGTCTTGTTTTCTTCGTTTGCCCCCTCCCATCTCCCGAATGCCATGCCATGCCATGCCAGCAGCGTTACGCGTGCCCCTCCCCTGTCCACACACTACCGCGAAACGAACAGCCTTCCGGGCCACATGCAGGGCACGCCCACCGCCATTCCCGGACGCAATTCTCAAAACAACACACACACACACACACACACACACAATGGCTTTGCACACGAACATAGACGGCACGGGCACTGTCGTACATTCTTCCTCAGAACCATCTCAACGAACGTTACGTTACATACACATCCGGGAAAGCAAAGCAACGCAACGCACAATTCAGCCGTCAAAGGTAACGTTCACCACGGCAGACACTTGCCGCCGCGCCGTTACGCGCATTTCAGTGCGGCTACAATACACCTCCGACACGGGAACGTTCCGTTGCTCTACACTGCGTTTCTCCGTTTTGTTTGGTTTTTTTTCCGTTTTCTCTCTCTCTCTCTCTCTCTCTCTCTCTATATATATATTTGTTTTTTCCCCTCTGTCCTTTCCTCCACCATTCTCTCCTCACGTTCTGCCCAGACATTCGACCGATCAGAGGTTCGTTCACCTTTCGGTAACCGTTCTCAGCGCGACGGTGTACCAACGGTATGACGGTATGACGGTATGACGGGTGTTCAAGACGTCCGGTGTACCGCGCCGATCGACAGTTTCCCAGAGGCGACGGATCGGACCACATCACCGACATACACACAAACACGTGTACGCACATTCGCCAAAGCGACCGTCGTCTTCTAGCGTCGCGCTTACTCTACTGTACTGCACTGGACACGCGAGCATGCATCTTCAATGACGACGTCGGTGTGCGTGCGTCGTACGCACACAAGCAGACACAGTCGGTCAGACACGACTATCGAAATCAGAGTCGGGGGAAAGGTACATATCATCGTGCGTGTCGCCCGTACAATGCAATACACAGTGGTGTGTCTCAATGCGCGTTCACATTTAAACGTCACTCACACGCCTCCACGCTGCATTTACAGACACATTTCACCCTCGCCATATATGGCGTGCAAACCGACCCGCAAACGGCCGTCGTTACACACTGACATTCCCAACAATCGCGTGTCGTTTCCACCCGTCACGTAACTAACCGGCACCTCCATCCAAAGGGCACATCACCGATCGCACTTCCCCCCCCCCCCTCGCAGACAACGACTTGTGCGCACGTGCCTCCATTCCACGTCACACCGTGGCCGCACCCCGCAACACGCGACACGCGACGCGCCCCATAAACAATCAAATTATTCATCGCATCGGCCACCCCACCCCGTCGCGTCGCAACCAAAGCGGTAGCTATTGCCACCGTCCACCCACTCACACACAAAACAAAACAAAAACAACAACAACAACAATTCCGCCCTTCCCGCAAAGGCCATTTGGTGGCCCTGAAAAGGGCCGTTTTGCCGCTCTCGCAACGGAGGATCTCCTTCCATTCCAGAGCCACCTCCTTACTTGGAGCTCGTGTACTTGGTCACCGCCTTCGTGCCCTCGCTCACGGCGTGCTTGGCCAGCTCGCCAGGCAGCAACAGCCGCACAGCGGTCTGGATCTCGCGGGACGTGATGGTCGAGCGCTTGTTGTAGTGCGCCAGGCGAGACGCCTCGGCCGCGATGCGCTCGAAAATGTCGTTCACGAAGCTGTTCATGATGCTCATCGCCTTCGACGAGATGCCCGTGTCAGGGTGCACCTGCTTCAGCACCTTGTAGATGTAGATGGCATAGCTCTCCTTCCTCTTGCGCTTCTTCTTCTTGTCGCCCTTCGAAATGTTCTTCTGCGCCTTGCCAGCCTTCTTGGCGGCCTTCCCGCTAGTCTTGGGCGGCATCGCAAACAAACAAGAACGTACGGCAGCAACACCAGCAGCAAGCGCTCCGCTCTAGTCAGCGTCTCCCCACACAGTGGCACCCAGCGCGCCCCGCCGCCGCACCTTTACCAGCTCGCCCCGTTGCGGCCGCCGACCAATGGGCCGCGAGCGCAACCGGCCGCCGCACCCGAGAGCATAAAGGACCCCCACCCCTGGCGGCGCCGCCACTCCGCTGCTCGACTCGCTGCGGCTCGCACCGTCCTTCGTCTCGTCTCGTTTTTTTACACCACAGCGCATCGCCATGTCCGGACGCGGAAAGGGAGGCAAAGTCAAGGGCAAGTCAAAGTCCCGCTCAAGCAGGGCCGGGCTCCAGTTCCCGGTCGGCAGAATCCACCGCCTCCTGCGCAAGGGAAACTACGCCGAGCGCGTCGGCGCCGGGGCGCCCGTCTACCTCGCCGCCGTCATGGAGTACCTCGCGGCTGAGGTGCTCGAGCTGGCCGGAAACGCGGCCCGCGACAACAAGAAGACGCGCATCATCCCGCGCCACCTGCAGCTTGCCATCCGCAACGACGAGGAGCTCAACAAGCTCCTGTCGGGCGTCACCATCGCACAGGGTGGTGTCCTGCCCAACATCCAGGCCGTCCTGCTGCCAAAGAAGACCGAGAAGAAGGCCTAAACAGAGAGGCCAGGCAATCGGCACGCGGACCCGCCGCCCAGCAGCGCTGCGTGCTCCCCTGCACGCAACGCGCTTTGCCGGCCCGGCTCGGCTCACAACAATCGGCCCTTTTCAGGGCCACCACACAAACCTACGTCCAAAGCAAAATTTCAGTCGTCCTCGCCGCGCTTTGCTTTACTTTACTTTACTTTAACTTAACTTCACTTCCACAGCCGCCGCCGGCAAGAAGACCATACCAACTGCTACGATTGCAGGGGCAGATATTCTGCGAGGTACCTCGGTGTCACGCCTGACATCGAAGTGTCACATAGGGCAACTTGGCACAAACGCTCACGCCAGGATGCAGATCCTGTACCCCTGTTCCCTCGACCCCGCAACAGGGGTAGCGATACTGGAAATATGCGCGCCCTCTATAGGGGCTATGCAGCCAGGTCGACGATGCATCGCCTACAGAAGGGTCCAAAGCAGAGCGCTCTACGACGGGCCTTACACGTCCCCGCGGCAGACCTGCCTACAACCACCCACAACACGATTCCGCGCCCTGGCACAAGCGTTCTACGCCACCGCGCGGAATTCAGAAAATGACTATTACGTCTTGACCCTTGGGCAATATGAACACCACAGGGACAGATGTGCAAGACCCGAGTCGCTACTCCAGCAGTAGCACAAACAGAACACATAATCACTCTCAACAAACAGCAACGTCCGAAAAAGCACACTACCAAAGATAAGAACAACACACAGAAAAGAGGAGCAAATGTCCACAGGCGACAATAACCTCCACCAACTCCCCCTCTAACGGTAGAGGACTAAAGGAAAGAGAGAAGAACAACAAGAAGAGCCGCCGCCATCTTGTCGTCCACAGCCCGTGTGGCCACACACACGTTTCTCTTTTGTTTTTCGTTTGCCTCAAGCACCTCCACGCACGCACAGTCGCCTTCCAAACGACAACGACAGCAATAATCACCAACTGTTAAACGAGCGTGTCGACACACCGCCCTCCACTCCCGCGCGCCCCATACAAACGAAACAGCTGATCCGGCCGCCTATGGGCACGCCTTGCCTCGGCAACTCCAACGCCGCCGCAAACACACAGCCAAAACCACGCAAATATTCACCGCCTCTCGCACAACAACAACAACAACAACAACAACAACACACAGCCCGGCGTCTCCATCGATCGATAAACAAAACAAACACACAACGCCCTCTCTCGCGCGCGCGCGCACGCACACACACACACACACACACACACACACACACACACACACACAGCCACAAGACCCGCTTCCTTTCCTTTCTCCCAGTCACGTCACGTCAGTCAAACGCAAACGAAATGAAGAATGAAAGAAACAAGGCAGGCAGGCAACACACGCAGCAACAACACAGACTCTTTCGCACTTTTCAATTTCCGAACAGTGTGGTGGCCCTGAAAAGGGCCGTTTTCGTCTCTCCCACGGCCGCGGGAAGGCCAACGCGGCACAGCACACCGGCTGCGACGCGCCTAACCGCCGAAACCGTACAGGGTGCGCCCCTGCCTCTTCAGGGCGTACACCACGTCCATGGCCGTCACAGTCTTGCGCTTGGCGTGCTCAGTGTACGTCACCGCGTCGCGGATCACGTTCTCCAGGAACACCTTCAGCACTCCGCGGGTCTCCTCGTAGATCAGACCAGAGATGCGCTTCACGCCGCCCCTGCGAGCCAGGCGGCGGATCGCGGGCTTCGTGATGCCCTGGATGTTGTCGCGCAACACCTTGCGGTGCCGCTTGGCGCCACCCTTGCCGAGCCCCTTTCCTCCCTTGCCGCGGCCAGTCATCTCTTCTAAATCCTCAAAAAGCTCAAGGCAAGCAAAGCGTCTGCTGCAGCGGCTGGCTCCTCACCCGGCGCTAGCGAGTCGGCTACGGTCTGCGCCCGGCGCACGCGCCAGCCCCCCTATATAGACTCTGGCCCGCCCTCCCCCCACCACGCGCAACCGAGGGCATATAAGCGCACCACGGTGGCTGGCGCGCGCCCGTGTCGTCAAGGCAGCACCCGACGCAGCACCTCGCTCGCCTCCACGCCGCTCCGCTAACCGCTACCGCTATGGCCCGCACAAAGCAAACGGCCCGCAAGTCCACCGGCGGAAAGGCGCCGCGCAAACAGCTCGCCACCAAGGCGGCGAGGAAGAGCGCGCCCGCCACCGGCGGCGTCAAGAAGCCCCCACCGCTACAGGCCGGGCACCGTCGCCCTGCGAGAAATCAGGCGCTACCAGAAGAGCACAGAGCTGCTCATCCGCAAGCTGCCATTCCAGCGCCTAGTGCGCGAGATCGCCCAGGACTTCAAGACCGACCTGCGCTTCCAGAGCTCCGCGGTCATGGCCCTGCAGGAGGCCAGCGAGGCCTACCTCGTCGGCCTCTTCGAAGACACCAACCTGTGCGCAATCCACGCCAAGCGCGTCACCATCATGCCCAAGGACATCCAGCTCGCGCGCCGCATCCGCGGCGAGCGCGCCTAAACACCGCGCCAGCCGCTGGGCACCGCCCACGCACGCAACAAACAAAACGGCCCTTTTAAGGGCCACTAACATCACTCCGTCGCGAGCAAACTTTGTCGGTCGCCTCTCGCCCACAACCACAGAACCAAAGACAAAACACCACTTCCACTTCCCGTCCGTCCGCCACAGCCGCTCTCCCCTGCCAGCTTGCTGGGCGCGCGCAACAATCAACATCATGCCTCCCCGGCGCGGCGCTCAAAGCGCACAATACCCATCGGCCGACGCCGTCAACCACACGGCCGGCCGCCGCTTCGTTTCGAAAAGAAAACGAAACAAAAAGCCAGGCACGTCCAACGCCACCGACCCTTTCCACATCTCAACGTCCCCCGCCCCCCGTTGCAAGAACACACACACAAGACAAGACACATCCGAGAAGACGGCAGGCAGGCCAACCAAAGTATTCAAACAACATGACACAAAACCAACCGTCGGCCGGCCGCGACCAAAAAAAAAAAAAACGGCGACAATCAACCGCAACGACAAACCGCTACCGCCGCCCGCACCCGCCACCGACCCCCCCCCGCAATCCAACCACCACGGCACGCAAACAGTATCCACACACGGGCATACAGAAACGCCAGACGACACAACCACACCGCAACACAAACACGACAATCAAAACCTTCCCGACGTGCTTTGATGGCCCTGAGAAGGGCCGTTTTGGGCCGCGCGTCTGTTGCGCGCCACTAGACGACGGGGACGGGGGGTGCGGACGACGGAGTCAACCGCCAACCCTTCCTTTCCCATTCCTCTCTACTTCTTCTTCTTGGGCGAAGCCTTCGCCTTAGACGGCGTCGTCGCCTTCTTCGGGCGCGGCGCCTTCGGCTTCTTCGTCGGAACCTTGGCGGCCTTCTTCGCCTTCGACGGCGACTTGGCCTTGGCCGGCTTGGCAGCAGCCGCCTTCTTCGCACCGGCGGGAGCGGCCGACGCCGCAGACGCCTTCTTGGCGGCGCCCGCCTTCCGACCAGTCGCCGCCTTCACGCCACCAGCCTTCTTTGCGCCGGCCGCACGGGCGCCCTTCTTCTCCTTGCTGGCCGGAGCGGCGCGCTTCTTCTTGGCACCGCCAGCACGAGCCTTGGCCGCCCTCAGCCGCCCCGCCGCCGGCGCCGGCAAGCTTGAAAGAGCCGGACGCGCCCTTCCCCTTCGTCTGCACCAGCTCGCCCGCCACCACGGCCGACTTGAGGTACTTCTTGATAAACGGCGCCAGCTTCTCCGCGTCCAGCTTGTAGTGCGCGGGCAATGTACTTCTTGATCGCCTGCAGCGACGATCCGCCGCGCTCCTTCAGACTCTTGATGGCGGCCGTCACCATCTCAGAGGTGCGCGGGTGCGCAGGCTTGGCGCGCGGCTTCTTCGCAGACGACGCAGACTTTGCCTTCTTCGTAGTGCCGGTGGCGGCGGGTGCCGCAGCAGTCTCGTTCGTAGCCGCCTGATCTGCCATTTCCGACGACGCGCGTTAACACACAGCGAGCAGCGAGAGCGAGAGGAGACACGCAGCGAGCGGAGCGCACAGCAGAGGAATAGCCGCCTCGACGCACAGGCCCCAGCCAGTGTCGCGGGCGGGCGCGGACGGCCGAGAGAGCGGCCGCCACTCTGCGCGCCGCCGCGCCGCGCCTCCCGCGCTTTGCTACCGCCCAACGTCCGACAGCCTGTGCGGAGCAGCCCCACACCTGCGCCACAACCACCCGCGCCTTTCAAACCACCGAGGATGGGGCTACACACAGCCACACCACAGTCGCCAACCAGTCGCCACGGCAGCGCCGCAAACCACGGCCAAACTGCAGCCACCGCGCGCTACAGCCTGGGTCGGCCCGCCGAGAATCGCCGCCCACGCCCAAATGCCGCCCCCACAGCCCCAGCCGGCGACCGGCCACAATGGCCAAACCTTCGGCAAAAGCCCCGCACCGTCGCCGCGGCAGCCCGGCCAGCGCGGCCGGCGCCACAGCCACACAAGCGGAGGCGTGCGGCGATGACGGCCGTGCAAACGCACCTCCGCCGCCCCATCGCCCTCCCACCGTTTCCCGATCGGCCCGCAGCCGTCGGGCCAC